>NC_024804.2:6219471-6523880 GCF_000309985.2 Brassica rapa
TCGCTACGTAGCGACCGAGCACACACACTGCTCGGTCGCTACGTAGTGACCGAGCTCAAGCCAACTCTCCACTCGCTACATAGCGACCTGTAAGGCCTCAGAAAGGTCCTCCTTGGGTTCTCTTTTGAATCCTCGTCGAAACGCTTTTCGTTTCGTCTCAATCGGAGTTTCCGTTGAGATTTTACGACGAACACAAGTGGGAATCTTCTCGGCTTGCTTCCACTCGCTACGTAGCGACCTGTCAGACTGTCAGTCGCTACGTAGCGACCTGTAAGGCCTCAGAAAGGTCCTTCTTTGGGTTCTCTTTTGAATCCTCGTCGAAACGCTTTTCGTTTCGTCTCAATCGGAGTTTCCGTTGAGATTTTACGACGAAAACAAGTGGGACTCGTCTCGGCTTGCTTCCACTCGCTACGTAGCGACCTGTCAGACTGTCAGTCGCTACGTAGCGACCTGTAAGGCCTCAGAAAGGTCCTTCTTTGGGTTCTCTTTTGAATCCTCGTCGAAACGCTTTTCGTTTCGTCTCAATCGGAGTTTCCGTTGAGATTTTACGACGAAAACAAGTGGGACTCGTCTCGGCTTGCTTCCACTCGCTACGTAGCGACCTGTCAGACTGTCAGTCGCTACGTAGCGACCTGTAAGGCCTCAGAAAGGTCCTCCTTTGGGTTGTCTTTTGAATCCTCGTCGAAACGCTTTTCGTTTCGTCTCAATCGGAGTTTCCGTTGAAATTTTACGACGAAAACAAGTAGGACGCTTCTCGGCTTGCTTCCATTCGCTACGTAGCGACCTGTCAGACTGTCAGTCGCTACGTAGCGACCTGTAAGTCCTCAAAGGGTTCTTCCTTTGCGTTCTCCTTTGAATCCTCTTCGAAATGCTTTTCGTTTCGTTTCAATCGGAGTTTCCGTTGAGATTTTACGACGAAAACAAGTGGGACTCGTCTCGGCTCCCTTCCACTCGCTATAGCGACCGAGATGACATCCTCACTCGCTATAGCAACCTGTCAGGCCTCAAAGGGGTCCTCCTTTGCGTTCTCCTTTGAATTCTCATCGAAACGCTTTTCGTTTCGTCTCAATCGGAGTTTCCGTTGAGATTTTACGACAAAAACAAGTAAACCTCATCTTAAACTCCTTGGCTTGTTTCTGCTCACCCTACCTCCATCTTTGCGTTCACTTTCGAATCTTGATCGAAACGTCTCTTGTTTCGCCTCGATTGAAGTTACCATTGAGACTTTACGATATAAAAAAAAAAAAAAAAAAAGACCTATTTTCTCGCATGGATTCAGATTAATCGTATAAAACGACAATGGTTAACTTAACACCTTAGCCGCCTTAACTATACGATTACGTTGGACCTTTTTACAAAAATCGACGTCTTATCTAAGGAGAAGATAACAGTCAAGTTCGGAAGATAAATGTCAAGTTTCAAAGGATAAACACCAATATCGGAAATGGCGAACATACACGAGAATAGGAAACAGAAATGAGCACGCAAAACTGAGAAGGGACAAAACTGCATCTTCGAGAGAACTAAGGTATTTCCGACTTGAAATTTTTGAAATCAGACTTGGAATTTTCGTAGGAAATTACTTTGAGGCTGCCATAGAACTTTAGGGAACGTAAAACCTAGGCGGATAGTCTAGCGAACTAAGTTTTAAGCGATTTTTCCTGTCTCGATATATTGTCCCATAATTGTTCATCCAGATCTTGCAAACCGATCTAAACTCTCCGAAAGTCGAGAAATGATCGCCACGCATATCAAGCTCGCTTCCTAAAGAGAGAAAAAGTTAGAGACATGAACGTCGTCTTAAAACCGATTCGTTTCTGGCAATTTTCTCGGAACCGACATATCCCAAGTCGTCAACGTGGAAACAACCAAATCACAGTCCAAGCGTCGTCTATAAATCGTCCCGAATTATCGATCATTCCAAACATCAGGAGAGGAAACGTACACAACCCTTCAAAGTATCGGTTCAACCGTTTTTCTTTCGTAAAAAAAAAAAAAAAGGGGGAGTAGGTACGTATACTATACTCGTATACTCCCAAACTTCAAAAAACTTCTGCAAATCGTCAAGAATAGGCAAACGACAATCTTAATATTCGTCTAAACGCTAGCAACATATCCAGACGATCATGAACATAATCTCAAAAACTATACATCATTTCTTGTCGCAATCATGCGTACAGAAAACTTGTACCAATATCAAACTGAAACTCGACGATTAGCCAAAGTATTGAAGCCTTTTCCGGCTTCAGAAAGCCAGTTTCGTTTTAAACTTAGCGGCGAGAAATCTTCAATCACCAAAGCATTTCTTTCAGTTTCCGTTGTACCAAGTAAGTCACGGAAAAGTATCGAAAACATTTGCGACGAAGAAAACTCGAGAATATATGTAGCATCGTGCACATTAAAAGAAGCACTTTCCTCCCGATGGTTAGCTAGATCCACTTCTGGTTGACCAATTCTTTCAAGAAACAAATGTGTCATGAGAATCCTCTCGAAAAACCTATGAAAAACGTTCCGCGACTAGATCGTATTGAAATAAACTTCGGTAATACTCCATGGGTAACCCAAGCAACCTTCACCTAAGATCAAAATCACAGCGGGAACGTTTCTCGTAGAACCCGCAGAAACAATGCTACTTTGACATATGTATACATATCACTGATTTACGACCTTCGTAAAATCGGTTATATGATATGATAAATTATCGTATAGCCCACAATCGGAAATCATATGATAAATTCTTCATAACGAAACTAAGTCCTAACAACCAAACGGTTAACGGAAAATCTAAACTTTTCGAAAATTGACCAAGTTCAATACGCTCCACAATTCACTTTAAGCCTGCAACGTTTTAACCACAATACGCGGCATGTAAGGAAAAATTCGTAACAAAGCTTCTAGAGCTATACGAAACATCCTAAAAAATGCACGAAATACATCTCGGAAGGCCAACTCTTCACAAAGCACCATGAAGGAAAACACTTGTTCCCATGGACAAATTTACACGACACCTCAGTCATAATTCCTCGATCGCAAACAAAACTATTAGCATCCGAACAGGAACAACAATTTTTGGCTGCGAACATTCTTAGTCAAACCAGAATGTTTCTCAAACACATGGCTAATACTAAACCCTCGCAACATCGCGAAATATCTTCAAAGCCCGCGAACATTTCAAGCACGAAACGTGGCATACGAAAGAATAACAAATCTTCAGCATCGCGAGACGTCGCGGACGCCTGAAGATTAGTTCTTCGACGAAATTTCCTTCCTCGATAAAAACACCTTCATGGAAGACCAGACAGTCATACGCACTAACATCTTCCCAAAACATATTCTTCGCGAAGACTCAAAATAGTAATTTTTACCATTAAGTTTGTTGCTGATCACAACAAACTCTTAACGTCCTAAACAGACTTAGCCATCTCGTAGAAGATGACTCTCTTACATCCGACACAAGGATAATAGCGCTATAAAAGAAATCTGAAATTTTGGTCCAGCACTTCCGGTCTCCGGAGAGATGCTCGATTCCAACCATACAAGTCGTATAAGCCGAGAACCTATCGCGGACTTTAAATCGGTATGGAATCAGGATGAAACTGAAACGGGATACGTAAGTCGAATTAGTCATCGCACCCTCTAAAACCAGGAGTAAACCTAGGTCTTGCCCTAAACCCAGCGCACTGGTCTCTAACATCTCTAGGTATAGTATCAAACACCCTGATACGAGATCCCAAAATTTGTCTCTTTGCCAATATTCGAACGTCTTCAGAAAATCCCGCAAGTTTACACACTGCGGAAAAACTCTCGAAACAGATTATGGATATGGCAATTCACACAGAGTTAGATTACGAGACGACAACTCGTAGTCTTCCCTCTACACCCATACAAAATGCCATCGGCAGCAACACGCCTTATAACCGCCACATAAAAACTAGACCATAAAGGTCCTACTGGAAAACTAGTCATAAGAACCTTAACTCCAAGATGAACTACGAAAGGCTTGATCCCTTCAACAAGGGTACGTAGGCAGCCGTCATAAGGCGCAGCCCCAATCTTATTGCGTTTTCTACTTTTAGGAGAGCGAGAAGATCACTTACCACAGACCTTTTCAACCATTAATTTCGCCTAACTCACCTAACTTGCCTAACTTGCCAAGCCACTCGCTAGAAGCTCACGCTAGAAGCTCATGATTCTAACGAGCTGGGGGGCTAACTGTTGGGGTCAAAATCGGTCACGACGGAATCAATGTCTGAAAGTCCGTAAAAATCAGCATAACCGTTTTTACGAAAAGTAATCTTCGTAAAGATATCTTTACGAACAGCCTTGCAGTAAAATATCGTCCAAATCTCAATCGAACCACTAAATACCGATTGTCCGAAGGCAACGGACATGTATCCAAATCGGCCGCGGACAAGCTCGAGTATGGAAATCAGACCGCGGACAAGCCAAGCTCGATCGATACGCGGCGACCAAGCATGCACACAGCTCAGTCGCTACGTAGCGACCGAGCTCGAGCCAAGCTCGGTCGCTACGTAGCGACCGAGCTCGAGCCAAGCTCGGTCGCTACGTAGCGACCGAGCATCCGTCCCGCTCGGTCGCTACGTAGCGACCGAGCGATCGTCCTGCTCGGTCGCTACGTAGCGACCGAGCTCGAGCCAAAGCTCGGTCGCTACGTAGCGACCGAGCGATCGTCCCGCTCGGTCGCTACGTAGCGACCGAGCTCGAGCCAAAGCTCGGTCGCTACGTTGCGACCGAGTGATCGTCCCGCTCGGTCGCTACGTAGCGACCGAGCGATCGTCCCGCTCGGTCGCTACGTAGCGACCGAGCTCGAGCCAAAGCTCGGTCGCTACGTAGCGACCGAGCCATCGTCCCGCTCGGTCGCTACGTAGCGACCGAGCTCGAGCCAAAGCTCGGTCGCTACGTAGCGACCGAGCCATCGTCCCGCTCGGTCGCTACGTAGCGACCGAGCTCGAGCCAAAGCTCGGTCGCTACGTAGCGACCGAGCGATCGTCCCGCTCGGTCGCTACGTAGCGACCGAGCTCAAGCCAAGCTCGGTCGCTACGTAGAGACCGAGCGCTCGTCCCGCTCGGTCGCTACGAAGCGACCGGGCTCGAGCCAAAGTTCGGTCGCTGTGTAGCGATTGAACCTTTCCGAACGTCAATACGACACCAGTTCTTGCATTCTCGTCAAAACCTTCGAATGCTATCTCCCGAAGACCGTAGCAAGCTCAGTCCATGTTTCCCGCCATTCTAATTCATCGATCAAACTTCGCGGATTAGAAACCGCGGAAAACTCGTAGTAAACGTGTCGAGTCGGAAGACGGCCCAAAGGGACCTAAAACACGACTCGAGGCCCATCCTACGATTTTCCTAATCAAAAGCCCGTAAACCACAGCCTGGTTTACGCTTGGTCCACAAGGAAGGATAAATGTCAAGTTTCCGCGGATAAATACGGAAGTTTTGAAGATAATTGTGAAGATCGGGAAAAATGGAATATCTCCATTTTTATGCTATGACGGCTTAAGGGCAGAAGAGTAAAAGCGTAAACCGACCTTGGAGCTAGTATATAAGGAGTCCTAGGCGAGGAGCAAGAAGGAGAACTTTTTAGATTCGGAATTCTCTGCACTTAGAAACTTTAGGCTTATTCTCGACAAGTTCGGTTTCTATGACTGGCACTCAATTACTAGAAGAACTCGCCCAGGCAGTTCGATCTCTTGTCCAGCTCTATCAATTGAACTACGTTCGGCTTGATCCTCGAAAGGGGTACGTAGGCAGCCTTTAACAAGGTTCAGTCCGAAATCAATCTAAGCCTTTTAGATATCTTTTTCGTCCTTTGTTATCGAGCTGCGACTCAACTAGGATTAGGGTTTTATGTTGCTAGAACTAGGTAACTCGCTGACGGCCCCTGCGGCCAAAGCCTTTGTATTCTCTTGTAATGATCGCAACGCTCTTACGCGGACTCGAAATAAGATCTACTGTTTTCTCTAAACTCGTTTGTTATCTTTTCATGATTTCCGCATATATTCGATCACTTGTCGTTGGCTCTCGCAGAGATCCGGGACCTCTGGGAAATTAGGATTTTCCTAGTTTCCTTATTTAAACGGAAATCGACAGTGCGAATTTCGGTTCCCACAGTATCCTCCCTAGGATCATGGCAGACCAGCTTGGTTTGACCATCGAACCCTCAATAGAATCCTTCACCTTCGTGGATCTTTCAGTAGACTTTCACGTCCTACACATGGAGCTTAACTGGAACTCTTCACTTCTGCTTGGAAGATCTTTCCTAGCTACAGTAGGAGCCGTATGTGACATGAACAAAAAAAATTGTGTCTAACGCTCATAGACCCAAACATCCACTACGACCCCATCTGACCTAAGAGAAAGGTCATTAATTCTGTGGATTATGGGAAAGAACTTGGCTTCATTGGCGCATGCCATTGTGGAGCAGAGTATGAATCGGAGTACGAAACAGAGTACTCGGAATCGATCGACACCCCAACTTTTCCATCGATCGATTCCAATGTGTCAATTGTGACCGATGACCACAACAACACGTCACTCGACGTAATACACCCACTTGACCATTTTCGCTTCACCAAATCATTGTTACCAACATTTTGCCTTCCAACCTCCAAGCAAGAGAGGACATGATGATTATTCCATAGGCAGTTGGGCAGACAGTGGTTTTCATGAAAGTTTTGCAGTTGACACTGTAATTACTTCACCTAATGAGGAACATACCGAGGAATACGATGAGGATTACTGGAAAAAACGTGCAATAGAAATGTCTTTGCAGGTGAAAGACTTGAAACATATAAGTTCACCAACACGTTTCCAACATCGTTCGACGCTGTGAACTCCACATCGGTCGATACCCACCCTCGTCCAGCAAAACAACCGCTCACATCGATCGACACCCCGAAAGGAACATCGAATGATATTCGCGCTGCAGCGACAATCCAGGAGCAGGATAATATTCCCTCCCCAACTAGGTTTATAGATACCTATATAAATCGTTTTGCACCTCCGAAACCACCTACACACATCAGAGCAAACACACAAGCAAAAAAGATGAACACTCCTCCTTCTACATCAACAGAAAAATCCATGAAGAGCAACCATCTCAAGAACAAAAGTTCTGCAGAAATTACACTGCCATCGATCGATGTGACTGTATCTACATCGATCGATACTACTCTAAACCCTAATCTTTTTATTTCTAAATTGAATGATTATGCAAACATTGATTACGGTTTTCTAACACCTGATGAATTTGGTATTTTCAGAGACCCGGATGGCAACGCATGTGCAATGGATGGAAAGATTTTACAAGTGTCCAGAGAGGACATATCAGACATCCTTCAAGTAGCCAATGGACCTGACAACCTATTCTCACAGCAACGTGGCATTCCAGACGTCATTAAAACAGATCCTAACAACCACGCAGGAGTCGCCACAATAGAGATCAACCCAGATCTATCACGCCAACCAAAAGGGCAAGCATCGATCGACGGTACAACGGAGACATCGATCGACAGGGTAACACCAACGTCGATCGATAGGGATGAACCGACGTCGAGCGACAGACGGTATGAATGTGGGAACCGCGCTTTCGACATGTACGGAGCCAGAAAGTTCACTTGGGAACAAAGGGACGAGTATGGAGTCTACAGAGATGAGCGTGGACACGCACGAGGCGTAGCTGGTGAGATGATACCTGTCACAAAGGACAACATCAGGAAAATACTGGAAAGAGCATCTCTTTTTGAAGAGAGCCATATCTGTCTTCCAGAACATGCCACTTCCTTCACAACCACGAGACTGGCACCAGAACTCTACACCAAAGATGAAATCGATGAAATGGTGTTTGGTATTTGTGGAGCTCAGGAGAAACTGGGAGAGGAGCTCAAAACATTGGTAGATGACACACATCAGCCTTTGGATAGAGGCTACAATGAGCTTTTCAGATGTATGACAGAAATGAGGACATAAATTAAGAGTTTACGTCAGCAACTTGAGAAGGAAGCTACGACCTCTGCATCGATCGACGCACCACGTGCAACATCGATCAACGTCAGTCTTCCTACAGCTCAGATCCCTGCAGAACCGCAATGTTCAACACAACACAGGGATGAATGAGAAGTCTCATACATCGACACAAGGATAAACGACGTTTACTGCCCTCTCAACAACAACGTGGACTGGCTAAGCACTAAAATCGAGCTACTACAGCAAGATCTGGACACCATTCGCAAGAAGGACCAACAACCAGCCACATCGATCGACATGTGTACCTTCACATCGCTCGACGCCAAAGTCTCAGCCATAAATGAGAGGCTGAGGACTTACAAGGATATGCATGACCGTTTTATATCACCAGTCATGATAGATTTAAACAAATTGTCTAGTCAATTACTTCATGCCCAAAAGGATATTGAGAACATTACTAATCAAAGTTTTTTACAGGCAAAATCAGCATCGATTGACAGGCTACGAGGGCCTTGGATCGATGACAAGAAACCTGTGGAGTTACTTCCTTACACAGCAGCAGAGGTTGACAAGATCACATCCAAGATCTACACTGCTCTAGACACCATAGAGGAACGACTTGACAAACGCTGCGATGACATCTACTTTCCATTCAACAACAAAATCAGTGGACTAGACAACCACGCAGAATGGCTACATAAAGAAGTCAAAGCCATTCAGAGGCAACTCGCAGCTCAACATCAGATATCAGCATCGATCAACAGGACGCTTATGAAATCGATCGATGGCAACTCGCCTAGATCGACCAACGAACACATAATCGCATCGATCGACGCCGACTCTACACCAATCGGCGAGCAGCTGATACACAAGACGGTATAGTCAATGCAAAAGGAACTGACAAAACTTTCAGCATACGCCTATGACAACATAGGCTGGCACCAGGTCAGCATTGACAACATTCAAGAAAGGCTACAGAACATCTCCAAAATACTTGAGAAGATGGATGACAAATGGACAAGAAATGATGAGGCCACAAGAAGTTTCATTGCATCTTGGTCCAGAATGCGCAGAGATGACGTGGATGCTTGCTTTCCAACAAGCAGTTGCTTCTCCGCCCAATAGCCAATCATACCACAGTCAAGCTAAATGACTATAACCAAGCGCTGAGTGGGAGGCAACCCACTATTAGGTATTTTACTTTGGTTTTATTAGCTAGCATTTAATTTCTTTCCTTTTATTTCTTTCAGATTTAGGAGACCCAAGTAGGAGGACCTGAATATCGACCGACGACGAGACGTCGACATCGTTCGACATAGGCAACCACACGACGATCGATGTACCACTTACACATCGATCGATATCTAATCCGGTCAGATGTATCTTCCTAACTTGTTACATTTCGTACATCATAAATTATTCATCATAACTCAGTAAGTCTGGGGGGAGATTTACTGATATAATTTATTTTATTCTTATGTAAAAAGGAATTTCAAATAAATTATGCTTAGCTATTGAAAATAGGGACTATAATCCTATATTGATTTAAACATGAATATCTAACCAATCGTTAGCACCATTTTAGATTTACTGATTGCAGATAGCACTAAAGATGCTAAAGCGGATCAACCTATCAACTACACACTTACCTTGAACCGTATGAAGTAACCAAAGCTGATTTCCAACACTAAACCTGCCATAACCGCTTGTCTTGGGGCTTGGTATACATGGGATCGGATTCTTCAAACAGGTCTGGAAGGTAACGCCTGGTTTAGATTATTTATCACATTTTCTCTCTCTAAATTTCGATCCTAGATTAGTTAGTGAGTATTTAAAAAAATATATAATAAAAATAAAATAATAATAAATATAAATAACATCTATTGTTTAATTAGGATGAGTCTGAACAGGACTTGGTGGCTAAAACCATTAAGGCTTGATTCATAAGGACTCAAATAAAAGAGTTCGAAACGGGACTTGGAGGCGGTAATCTTCAAGGCTCGCTTTCGCAAAGAACTCTTGGATATAGGTCAAAAAGAAGTGAACAGAACTTGGTGGCAACCACCATTAAGTTTTGATTCATGGAAGCCTGTCCAATCTTGGTCACTGATCCTGCAATGGAAGCAGACTTTGACTCAAGAGAGAAATTTAGAGAGAGAGAAACTAGGAACTAACTTTTACCTGCAGCTCCAGATACCTGTCTGAAATCCTTGCATCCTGTGATCGATACTCCCAAGGTAAAGCATTCACTTTATATTTATGCTAAGAAATAAAATCAGTAGAGGAGATGTCAGACGTGGATTGATGAGTTGTGTTATGTTAGAAATGGTTGCTAAGTTAGGATATTGCATAGTGTGCTTTTGTGATTAGGACTTTTTAAATGTGGTTGCAAAATTGTTGAGGAAAGATTTCTATGTTTTAAAATCTTAAATCCCTAAATATTTTCAAACCTCTTTCAGAGAGACTGCCTGTATGTTTTGCTTGAGGACAAGCAAAAGGGTAAGTCTGGAGGAGTTGATATACCTTGGATTTGACCCATTTTTATCCACGGTATATAAGTATTTTACTATATATATCTATGTTTTCTACTCTTCTAGGTATGTTTTTAGGTTCAGGTGCATTTCGGAGTAAAGCTATGACTTTGGAGCATTTTGGAGCTTAAAGGACATTTCACCCGAGCTGACCACTTAGAGGTCGACGAGAGGAAGAATAATCGATCGATGCGCATCAGTGCTGACGATCGATATCAGGAAATGCCTCGACAGATAAAGATTAATATCGATCGATGTACACAAGTAACGTCGATCGATGTCGAGACACCAGACGCGACATTTTGGATTCAGAAGACTTAAAAACCAAGGCCAAGCCAAATTACCAAAATGCCCTGACGAGTTTTTAACCTAGTAGAATATATACTGCCTAGTGTTTTTGATGGCAGAAGAACATAGCTTTTTCTAGACCTAGTTTTGTTACAAGTTTCATTTGGGAGAGAAGATCACTTGTGATTGGAACTCCTTGTTTTATTTCTTTTCATCTATTCTATGAGTTTCTATTTATCTATTGATATGAATTGCTTTGCTATGTCTGAGTAGTTCAACTGTTAGATCCAGGGTTCAGATAGGTTTGTGGGATTAGCCCCAAACTATAGATCTCCCTTGTTGTCATATTCATGATAGATTTGTATTCATTGCTTGTTTTAGCCTAGCTAACTAGAACTTGATCATAGGATTGCATATTCAAGCACCCTTGTTATCCCATCCTGACATCTATCTATCATATTAGGATTGCTAGAGAGGGCTAACCGCCAATTTAGAATCTTAGTAGAGCATTTCATACTCGCGCATAGGCCTGGCTAGAACCCATCGATCGATGTCCTCAACTGACAATCGATCGATGTTGGCAAAGGCGTATCGGTCGACGTCTTAATAGACTATCGATCGACACTCTCTTGTGTCTGCATACTAACCGGTGAGACACAAGATCTAGTCTGTTAACCAGTGGTACATGCGACAACTGATCACTGAGTTAAGCGAATGAGCTCTAATATATCATGCATGCAACAGTTAGGCATCTATAGGTATTATAATCTCCAACACCTGAATAGTGGCCCTGCATCTAATACTATTTCCAACCAAGTTACATTTATTATTTACTCGCTTGTTACTATTGCTATTCCATTTAAACATTTACAACCTTTAGAATTAATAAACACTAGATTTAATTGTTCCCTAGGTACTTGTGGATTCGATCCCTAAGTACTATATCTGAACCTCTTTTGATGAGAGTAACACTCCTTAGGGTAATTTGAGTGGTATCAGCGAGCCATATGGAAGCTATGGTCTATCGTTTTAAAGTGGAGAAAGCGGAACTAGATCTCGCTCGTGTGCAAGGCGAGATGTTGGAGCGAGATGCGCAACTTGCTCGCGATTATGCGCGGCTGTTTGTAAGGCGGAAAGGAAGGGCAAGAGGGAGGTCGTCGAGGTGATGAAGACTCGTGCCTCTCAGTTCCAGGTCGAGTATGGGAACCTCAAGGACGCCTTTACCTCGGTGGGCGATTTCCGTGAGTGCCGTGGTTCAGTCGGAAGTCTTTGGAGGACGCAAGCCGATGACTACGTGTTCGAGAAGAAAATGAGATTGATGAAGAGCGGCATGAACGAACATGCTCACGCTAGGGCACTCATTCCCTCGATCGACGGGAGGATCCAAGGGTTCTGTGATCCCATCCCGGTTTCCCCTGATACTGAAGAGGCCGCGACCGGTTTTCCTGATGGTGGCGAGGAAGTGGATCGTCCTGCGGATGCGTTCGGCGCTTCGTTGTCCGGGGATTTTTACTTTGGATCTTGAGAGGTGGAGTGATTATTGAGAAGGAGGTGTTTGTTTATCCGTTCTACGTTCGTGGCCGCATGTGGCCTTTATTTCGAGAGATTGTATGGGCCTGTTTTGGCCGTTTATCATTTCACTGGGACTGGCCGTTGGTGGCTTTGAATCCCTACCGCTTTACGCGGTTTTATATATATGATGGATGTTTTATTTCGAATTTTCCTAAGTAGGTTCGAAGTAAATATGAGTTGTCGTCTCATATTTAATTCTGATGAGACGTTCAATCTGTCGGTTCGTTCGTAACTTTTCGTAGAAATTTACTTATTCTTACGATTTTCGAGAACGTTGAGATGTGAACGGAGAGACATGGTTTAAGATCTCGTATCATTTAGATATCATGTCTTGAGATGTTTGAGACCAATGCGATGGGTTTAGGGCAAGACCTAGGTTTACTTTCGGTTAAGGTTTGTGCGGTGACTAGCCGGCTATCATTTTTCCTGTTGCGATTTCTTTCTGATTCGTACCGATTTGAAGTCCGCGATAGGTTCTCGGCTTATACGACTTGTATGGTACGAATAGAGCATCTTCTCAGAGATAATTTTTAAGCCAACTGGAAGTGCTAAACCAAAATTTTGGATTTTTGTTGTAGCGCGCTTTCTTCCTTGCGTTGGACGTTTTAAAGATCAAAAGAGTGATCGAGTTGCGTTTGTTTAAGATGGCTGGCGTGTTCGTCGGGGCCAATCGACGAACATAGTGTAAGGTTTTGGTGGTCGCGTTCGGACAATTTGTTCGTATTATCTCGAATTTTAACTTTGCGACGTCTCGCAGTTGTTTCGAGGACTATACGTGTATCTTTAAGTGTTGAAGGATGATTATTTTGCGATTTTGGGCCGGATGAGGCCGCTGACAAGAGTCTTAACGTTTCTAGGCGTGTCCTGAAATTTTTTGTGTTTAACTGAAGCGTAAGCGTTTTGATAAAAAGGAGCAATAGAAACGAAAGTTTTTGGAATTTCTAAAAACTCGGTTACAATGATGCATCTTTTCCTATGTGGGAGTATACGAGTATATGCACCCACTCCCCCCCCCCCTTTTTAGAGAGGGGGATAGCTGAACTCGTCTTTTGACGCGCTGCCTACGTACCCCTTTCGAGGATCAAGCCATCTCGTAGTTCTGTTTCATGCCGCAAGTGTTTTTTACTCGGCGGTTGTCGCCGTGCTGACCGCCTTGATCGTGACAATCGTGGCTGGGTCAATGCTTTTTTCGGACTCGTGTTGAGGTTCAACGTCAGAGGCGTTTGTGTCGACAAACGATGTTAAATCTTCTTTTCTTGGGGCATTTTTGGCCGAAGATTGATCTATATTCGTGCGTTTGCGATTTGCCGTTGCAGATGTCGAGATTTGCCTTAACTTGTGCTCTGCGAGGAAGCATAGCCGCGACTGCTTTTGACATCCCCAGATAGCCGCGACTCCACTTGGGGTTGGGAATTTGAGACCCAGGTGGTAGGTTGACGGAACTGCTTGCATGGCGTTGAGCCATGGGGTTCCCATGATCACGTTGTAGATAGCGGTATGATCGACTACCGCGAACCCGACGATATTCGTGATCTCCTTGGCCATGACTGGCAACTGGATTGATCCGAGAGTCATCGATACTTTGCCCGAAAAACCCGTGAGTGGTTTCGGCGTCGGAATTACTTCCCCGAGTTTGATGCTCATTCGATTGAGAGTATCACGGAAGATTACATTGACCGTGCTTCCCGTGTCAATGAGTACCCTCCCGACTTCCAGGTCTCGTATGACGAGATCTATGACGAGCGGATCGTAATGAGGTTGATCGATGCCGCCAGCTTCCTCCTTTGTGAAGGTGATCGAGCAATTTTGGCCATCTCGAGGAGGAGACCATGTAGGCCAGTTTACACTCGACTCTCCCTTCCGCTGGTAAGCCTTGATGGCCGAAACAGTATCGTTGCAGTATTGCGATCCTCTGATGATCATGTTGACTCTGCGACGATTGTTATCATTCCCCTTATCGTCTGGCCTCCTGCCGCATTTATCCCCGGGCTGGTTTCGTTGAGGGGATTTTTCAGCGGGCAGATTTCTGTCCGTCTTTGGAGGGCGATCGGAATCAAGGATGAGATCTTTGACGCTGGTTACTTCCGAGAGCTCTCCAGCGAGTAGCTTCGCGGCCAGCCTTGCTCCCAAGACTTTGCAGTTAGTCGTGGAGTGTCCTCGGGACTGGTGGAACTCGCAGAAGGTGTTTTCGTCATATCCTTGATCGCGGGTCCACGTATTATCCGTGGTTTGGTCTTGGACCGAATTGATCGCGTAATTATGCGCTCCTTGGAGATCTTCTCCCTCGTGATGTACATACTTGTCGTTACGAGAGTTCTTCTTTTTTGCTTTCGGATCTACGTCTTTCGAGGATGGTCTTGCCGACTTATGTTTTTGCGACAAAACTTTTGTTTCTTCCTCGATTATGATGTAGTCTGTTGCTTTGTGGATGGCGTCCTGGATCGTCCTCGGTTTGTCGAGGGTTATCCATTTTCTGAATTTCGACTTGTACCAGAGCATCTTTCTGAGCGCGTCGATGGCCACTTTGTCCCTTATCCCATTGACCCTGGACATCACCAGCTTGAATCGGCTGATAAACTCGCTAAGGGGTTTGATGTGCCCCAGTCCGAAGATCAGTCCATGGAATCAGATCAGAACGAGGATCAGAACGTCCGGAACAGCGCAACTGAGGTTCAGTCCATCGATCGAGCCGAACATACTGCTCGGGCCGTGTATCGTCTTGACCCGCACTCGTCCGGATTGGAGCTTCAGCATAACCCGCGACCAGATGGCCAAATCAACCGTACTGAAGTTCGCCTTTCCCGTCATGTTCGTCATGCTAAGTCCATCGGTCAAGCCAGAAGTGAAGTTGATCGAGTGGAATCCAAATCCCACCATGGTCTCTCTCTCTTAAGCCGTCTCGGCTGAACCGGCGATCGTTCTGATGAACTGATCCGACACTTCGATCAATTCATGAACTTTGATCAGCCAAATCTCTCTAAGGCAAGACTCTTGAGGTTGTCCGAAGACTTAGCCACCTTTTGGCCCGGAACAGTCCATGAAAATCACCCGTCCGTACATGAAGACCGTACCGGCCGTGTGCTGCTCCTTACCGTGGGACGTGCTATCAGTTGCACCGAACCTGGACAAGAGTAGCCGAAGAGTTCAAATCGACCAGTCAACATTATTTTCTGTGCTTTGACTAGATCTGGTCTTCTATCTATTTTCTATGTCTCTTTTTCATACATTTTTATTTATTATCTTTGACTACAAGTTGTATAAGTATGAGAACACATCCTTGAAATAATATAATCGATTTTCCTTATTCATTTTTGAGTTTTCTTTCTTTGTTCTTTGATCAGAACATTCTTGTTCCCTTGGTGAGGCTATCTCCAAGTGAATCCCCTTTCTTTGAGCCGGACTTGTGTGTCAAATCAAGCGGCCATTGAGAGTTTTAGTAGTATCATTGGGTCTTCCGCATTCCTTTGTGTCACTAAACAATCCATCAGTTCTCTATCTCTTCAGATCGAGTGCATATCATCAGATCCGGTTGAGTGTTCGTTCCTTAGGGTTCTTCAGGGTTCGTCTTCCCTCTGGGATAGGCTCCAGAGATCGACATCAGAAGTTTCTCTATCTATGAACATATAGTATTGTTTGAGAAATTCTGACGCGAGCTGTCGGAAACTCCCGATAGAGTTTTGCTTAAGGCGTACGAACCATTCGAGGGCTGCTCCTTCCAGATTCTCGACGAACAGGCGGCAATAGCCGGCGTCTTTTTCGCCTTCCTTCAGTCTTGCTCTTCCCATTGTAATGTAGAACGCCTGAAGGTGCGCCTTTGGATCGGTTGTACCGTCATACTTTGGTACTTTGATCTTTCCCGGATCGGACACCCTCATATCTGAGATGCGAGTGGTGAAGGGGGTCTTCCGTGCCCCTTCCAGCATCCTGTCGATCTCAGGGGCAGCGCTAGTAGCGTGATGGATTTGAGACTTTACGGCTCTTACTTTTGCTGCAGTCTTGGTGATATAGTCGCGAAGATCGCGGATATCCGACGTCTCGTCAGTAGATTTCCGAGCCTGTCGGCGTTTACTGCGAGTGAGCTCGGTTTGCTTTTCAGCCAGCTCTTCCTGCTCGTTCCAATAGAGGATTTCCTCCTCTTCCGTCATTGGTTTGTCGAACGGAGAGCTTTCCCGAGCAGATCGGCTTCTGGTCCTTCTTGGATGTCTGTCGACGTCCTTATTAGTGTCGTTGGAGACATCGCTAGGATCCAGGTCAACGCGTTCGACTTCGTTATCCTCCGAATCCTTTGCGGGAGGCGGAGGACTTTCGGGGTTCCCTTTTTCGACGGGAGATTTCTCGCTAGGGTTTTGACCCGAAGGTCGTTCCCGTGCGACTCCAGATCTATCGAGTGGGGTAGCGAAGTCGAGTCTTTTCCCGCGGACTTTGTGGTTCCGCGGGGACGGATTGCTCGAGTCCTTGCCGTTAAGTGTTCAACCTGTTTGGTTAAGGTTCTCACGAGCCTGTCCTGTTCTTCCGACCTTTTTTCATTGGTGGCGAACATCTTTATAAACCCCTCGAGCACCGCGGAGTTGGCTGGTGCGTTGGCCGCGGATACCTCCGCTGCTGGAATGTAGAGATCGGTGCCGCTGCCTCCGTTAAGAAGAGTCTGCACGTTATCCGCGTCGTTAGTTGACATATCTGATTGAGCGTGATGTGGCTTTTGCTGGTTAAATAAGGAAACTAGGAAAACCCTAATTTCCCAGAGGACCTGGATATCTGCTAATTACCACATGTCAAGAAATCAGAACACGAGAATAACAACGATAAAGTATACGAAATCGAAAAGAGAGCAAAGAAGATCTTATTCCGAATTTGCGTATGAGCGTTTACAATAAGGTATAAGCCTGGGCTCGAGAGCTGTCGGTGAGATTCCTAGTTCTAGCAACCCTAAGACGTCTAAACCTAATTGAGTCACAGCTCGAAATAACAAAAATGGAAAATTGCCTAAATGGCTCTAAGTGCTAAGTTTGCTCTGAAAAGTTCTCCCTCATGCCTCTCGCCTAGGACTCCTTATATACTCGCTCCAAGGTCGGTTTACGCTTTTACTCTTCTGCCCCTTAAGCCGTCATAGCAAAAAATGGAGATATTCTATTTTTTCCGATCTTCGTAATTATCCTCAAAATTTCGTATTTATCCGCGGAAACTTGACATTTACCTTCCCTTATGCGCCAAGCGTAAACCGTCCTACGGTTTACGGGCTTTTAGTTAAGGCGAGATGGGCCTCGAGTCGTGTCTTAGGTCCCTTTGGGCCGTCTTCCGACTCGAAACGTTTACTACGACTTCCTTCGATAAAGAACAAACTTTCCGCGGTTTTACCCGTAAAGTTTGATAGACGATTTAGAATGGCGGAAAACATGGACTGAGTTCGCTACGCTCTTCGGGAGATAGCATCGAAAGATAGACGAGAATGCATGGACTGGTGTCGTATCGACGTTTCGGAAGAGCTCGGTCGCTACGTAACGACCGAGCGGGACGAATGCTTGGTCGCTACGCAGCGACCGATCTTTTGCTCGAGCCCGGTCGCTACGTAGCGACTGAGCGGGACGAACGCTCGGTCGCTACGTAGCGACCGGACTTTGGCTCGAGCTCGGTCGCTACGTAAAGTGAATGCTTTACCTTGGGAGTATCGATCACAAGATACAAGGATTTCAGACAGGTATCTGGAGCTGCAGGTAAAAGTTAGTTCCTAGTTTCTCTCTCTCTAAATTTCTCTCTTGAGTCAAAATCTGCTTCCATTGCAGGATCAGTGACCAAGATTGGACATGCTTCCATGAATCAAAACTTAATGGTGGTTGCCACCAAGTTCTGTTCACTTCTTTTTGACCTATATCTAAGAGTTCTTTGCGAAAGCGAGCCTTGAAGATTGCCGCCTCCAAGTCCCGTTTCGAACTGTTTTATTTGAGTCTTTATGAATCAAACCTTAATGGTTTTAGCCACCAAGTCCTGTTCAGACTCATCCTAATTAAACAATAGATCTTTTTTTTTTTTTACTCACTAACTAGTCTAGGGTCGAAATGTAGAGAGAGAAAATGTGATAAATAATCTAAACCAGGCGTTACCTTCCAGACCTGTCTGAAGAATCCGATCCCATGTATACCAAGCCCCAAGACAAGCGGTTATGTCAGGTTTAGTGTTGGAAATCAGTTTTGGTTACTTCATACGGTTCAAGGCAAGTGTGTAGTTGATAGGTTGATCCGCTTTAGCATCTTTAGTGCTATCTGCAATCAGTAAATCTAAAATGGTGCTAAAGATTGGTTAGATATTCATGTTTAAATCAATATAGGATTATAGTCCCTATTTTCAATAGCTAAGCATAATTTATTTGAAATTCTTTTTTTACATAAGAATAAAATAAATTATATCAGTAAATCTCCCCCCAGACTTAAATTACACTGTCTCAGTGTAACTCAGCCGAAGTTATGATGAATAGTTTATAATGTACGAAATGTAACAAGTAGGTAAGATACATCTGACCGGATTAGATATCGATCGATGTGTAAGTGTTACGTCGATCGTCGTGTGGTTGCCTATGTCGAACGATGTCGACGTCTTGTCGTCGGTCGATATTCAGGTCCTCCTACTTGGGTCTCCTAAATCTGAAAGAAATAAAACGAAAGAAATTAAATGCTAGCTAATAAAACCAAAGTAAAATACCTAATAGTGGGTTGCCTCCCACTCAGCGCTTGGTTATAGTCATTTAGCTTGACTGTGGTAGTAATTGGCTATTGGGTGGAGAAGCAGCTGCTTGTTGGAAAGCAAGCATCCACGTCTTCTCTGCGCATTCTGGACCAAGATGCAATGAAACTTCTTGTGGCCTCATCATTTCTTGTCCATTTGTCATCCATCTTCCCAAGTACATTGGAGATGTTCTGTAGCCTTTCTTGAATGTTGTCAATGCTGACCTAGTGCCAGCCTATGTTGTCATAGGCGTATGCTGAAAGATCTGTCAGTTCCTTTTGCATTGACTCCACTGTCTTGTGTATCAGCTGCTTGCCGATTGTTGTAGACTCCGCGTCGATCGATGCGATTATGTGTTCGTTGGTCGATCTCGGCGAGTTGCCGTCGATCGATTTCGCTTTTGTCCTGTCAATCGATGCTGATATCTGATGTTGAGCTGCGAGTTGCCTCTGAATGGTTTTGACTTCTTTCTGTAGCCATTCTGCGTGGTTGTCTAGTCCACTGATTTTGTTGTCGAATGGAAAGTAGATGTCATCGCAGCGTTTGTCAAGTCGTTCCTCCATGGTGTCTAGAGCAGTGTAGATCTTGGATGTGATCTTGTCAACCTCTGCTACTGTGTAAGGAAGTAACTCCACAGGTTTCTTGCCATCGATCCAAGGTCCTCGTAGCCTGTTGATCGATGCTGATTTTGCCTGCAAAAAACTTTGATTAGTAATGTTCTCAATATCCTTTTGGGCATCAAGTAATTGACTAGACAATTTGTTTAAATATGTCATGACTCGTGATATAAAACGGTCATGCATATCCTCTTAAGTCCTCAGCCTCTCATTCATGCCTGAGACTTCGGCGTCGAGCGATGTGAAGGTACACATGTCGATCGATGTGGCTGGTTGTTGGTCCTTCTTGCGAATGGTGTCCAGATCTTGCAGTAGTAGCTCGATTTTAGTGCTTAGCCAGTCCACGTTGTTGTTGAGAGGGCAGTAAACGTCGTTAATCCTCGTGTCGATGTATGAGACTTCCCATTCATCCCTGTGTTGTGTTGAACAGCGCGGTTCTGCAGGGATCTGAGCTGTAGGAAGACTGTCGTCGATCGATGTTGCACGTGGTGCGTCGATCGATGCTGAGGTCGTAGCTTCCTTCTCAAGTTACTGACGTAAACTCTTAATTTCTGTCCTCATTTCTGCCATACATCTGAAAAGCTCATTGTAGCCTATATCCAAAGGCTGATGTGTATCTTCCACCAATGTTTTGAGCTCCTCTCCCAGTTTCTCCCGAGCTCCACAAATACCAAACACCATCTCATCGATTTCATCTTTGGTGTAGAGTTCTGGTGCCAGTCTTGTGAGTGTGAAGGAAGTGGCATGTTCTGGAAGACAGATGTGGCTCTCTTCAAAAAGAGATGCTCTTTCCAGTATTTTACTGATGTTGTCCTTTGTGACAAGTATCATCTCACCAGCTGCGCCTCGTGCATGTCTACGCTCATCTCTGTAGACTCCATATTCGTCCCTTTGTTCCCAAGTGAACTTTCTGGCTCCATACATGTCGAAAGCGCGGTTCCCACATTCATACCGTCTGTCGATCGACGTCGGTTCATCCATATCGATCGACGTTGGTGTTACCTTGTCGATCGATGTCTCCGTTGTACCGTCGATCGATGCTTGCCCTTTTGGTTGGCGTGATAGATCTGGGTTGATCTATGTTGTGGCGACTCCTGCGTGGTTGTTAGGATCTGTTTGAATGATGTCTGGAGTGCCACATTGCTGTGAGAATAGGTTTTCAGGTCCATTGGCTACTTGAAGGATGTCTGCTATGTCCTCTCTGGACACTTGTAAAATCCTTCCATCCATTGCACGTGTGTTGCCATATGTGTCCCTGAAAATACCAAATTCATCAGGTGTTAGAAAACCGTAATCAATGTTTGCATAATCATTCAATTTATAAATAGAGAGATTAGGGTTTAGAGTAGTATCGATCGATGTAGATACAATTACATCGATCGATGGCAGTGTAATTTCTGCAGAACTTTTGTTCTTGAGATGATTGCTCTTCATGGATTTTTTTGTTGATGTAGAAGGAAGAGTGTTCATCTTATTTGCTTGTGTGTTTGCTCTGATGTGTGTAGGTGGTTTCAGAGGTGCAAATAGATTTATATAGGTATCTATAAACCTAGTTGGGGAGGGAATATTCTCCTGCTCCTGGATTTTCGCTGCGGCGCGAATATCGATCGATGTTCCTTTGTGGGTGTCGATCGATGTGAGCGGTTGTTTTGCTGGACGAGGGTGGGTATCGACCGATGTGGAGTGCACATCATGGAACGATGTTGGAAACGTGTTGGTGAACTTATGTGTTTCAAGTCTTTCATCCTGCAAAGACATTTCTATTGCACGTTCTTTCCAGTAATCCTCATCGTATTCCTCGGTATGTTCCTCATTAGGTGAAGTAATTATAGTGTCAACTGTAAAACTTTCATGGAAACCACTGTCTGCCCAACTGCCTATTAAATAATCATCATGTCCTCTCCTGGTTGGAGGTTGGAAGGCAAAACGTTGGTAACAATGATTAGGTGAAGCGAAATGGTCAACTGGGTGCATTACGTCGAGTGACGTGTTGTTGCGGTCATCGATCACCGTTGACACATTGGAATCGATCGATGGAAAGGTTGGGGTGTCGATCGATTCCGAGTACTCTGTTTTGTACTCCTATTCATACTCTGCTCCACAATGGCATGCGCCAATGAAGCCAAGTTCTTACCCATAATCCACAGAATTAATGACCTTTCTCTTAGGTCGGATGGAGTCGTTGTGGATGTTTGGGTCTATGAGCGTTAGACACAATTTATTTTTGTTTATGTCACATACAGCTCCTACTGTAGCTAGGAAAGATATTCCAAGCAGAAGTGAAGAGTTCCAGTTAAGCTCGATGTCTAAGACATGAAAATCTACAGGGACAAGGGCATTACCAATCTGTACCTCCAGATCTCTTATGATGCCTCCTGATCGTTTCTCTGAAGGATCCACGAAGGTGAAGGATTCTTTTGAGGGTTCGATGGTCAAACCAAGCTGGTCTGCCATGATCCTAGGGAGGATACTAACTGATGCTCCTGTGTCACACATTGAACAGGGAAATTCAACACCCTTGACTACACATGGTATTGCAAACTTCCCAGGATCACTCTTCTTCGTCAATGTGATCCTGTGTTTCATCTTCTCTCTGACTTGATGAAACATTCTCCTAATGTCCTCCTCAGTTACCTTTGTTTCTCTGAAGAACATCCACAACCGGTGTGTGAAGTAAGCTTCATCAAAAGGTTTTTCAATTGGGATTCTGAGGACTCGTTTAGTAAAACCATCCATATCCTTATCGTTAGCTTCCCTCTTAAGGTTTTGAGGAATCTTCTCATTTCTTTTCCTTAACCTTCTCCCTTCAGATTCTTGTTCTTCTTGAACAGATTCTGGTGAATTATTTAAAGGGTTGGGTTTTGGTTCGGGTGAGTTTGCTAATGGTTTAGGTGGTGGTCTTAGTGCATTGATGTAATCATTATCGATTTGAGGGTAACCGCACTCGGTATGTCAGAGGTGCCTGTCGATCGATGGGAGGTGTGTTGTGACGATCGACGTCGGACTCACTCTGTCGATCGATGGTTGGCTCAACCGATCGATCGATTTTTTCATAGAAAGGGGAGGGTGGGTGAGGATGCTTAGCTGCGAATTCTTCATGAGTTAGAATTTGAACCGCATTGCATTCAGTCGAATTGGCAGACGACGTCGATCGATGACTGGAGTAATCCGTCCATCGATCTTCATCATGGTCTGTCGATCGATGCGAGTTCATCGACATCGGTCGACACCATTGGGATCCGCCGAGACTCATGGAGTTTTCGATTTCGAAATCTCCTTCCTCAAGCTTTTCATTTCTCACCACTTGCCAGAAATGGGTTAGGTGTTGGTTCGGGTGGGTTTGCTAATGGTTTAGGTGGTGGTCTGAGTGCATTGATGTAATCATTATCAATTGAGGGTAACCGCACTCGGTATGTCTGAGGTGCCTGTCGATCGATGGGAGGAGTGTTGTGACGATCGACGTCAGACTCACTCTGTCGATCGATGGTTGAGTTAACCGATCGATCAATTTTTTCATAGAAAGGGGAAGGTGGGTGAGGATGCTTAGCTGCTAATTCTTCATGAGTTAGAATTCGAACCGCATTGCATTCAGTCGAATCGGCAGCCGACGTCGATCGGTATCTGGAGTAATCCGTCCTTCGATCTTCATCATGGTCTGTCGATCGATGCAAGTTCATCGACATCGGTCGACACCATTGGGATCCACCGAGACTCATGGAGCTTTCGATTTCGAAATCTCCTTCCTCAAGGTTTTCATTTCTCACCACTTGCAAGAATTAATCATCTATGATGGCATTTACGTGATGTTTCCCTTTGTCGGCCCCTGCTTCTCTAGCAAAAGCTTTTTGCCTCTTAATAGTCTCGCCCGTGTGAATTACTTGGGTTTTTACCTGAGTCCATAAGGTCTCGATTTTGGTGTTCAGATTGTTGTAGGTAGAGTTTATCTTACCGTTGAAATCCACGGTGATTTGTTGTTGTCCCAACAGTACTCGATCAAGCATTTCTTCGATCTTGCTTTCCTGAGTTTGGGGTGGTGGATTTTGATAGTAAGAGTTCGAGTAGCTCTTGCTGTTGTTGAAGGGTTTTTGGAATTGTGAACTTTGGTTACTTCTTTGGCCATTTCCAAAGAAGTTTCTGTTTCCGCCCTGGTTTCCAAATTTTTGGAATCCGGTACCTCCGATGTAGTTCACATCTTCTTCTCCTTCAGTATCTGCTACTTCTCCTTCAGCTGAACAGACTTGCTTCCTAAGAAGTTCGTGCACCACATCTAACTTAGCTCTTACTTCGTCCATCTGTTCCTTCCCGATAGAGGCTACAGACTTCTTCCGTTCAGAGTCAGTATTTTTGGTGCTGCTACTGTTAGCAAGGTTTTCGATAAGTCTCACATCTTCCAACGGATTCCGAGTAGTGAAGTTTCCTTCACTCGCCGTATCAAGAGCCATTTGATACTGTAAGGCGAGACCTCGGAAGAAAGTGCTTAGCAGCTGCACTTCATTAAATTCGTGGTGTGGACAGTCTCGCTGGAAAAACCTAAATCTAATCCACGCATCTTTGAAGGACTCTCCAGCCTTCTGCGAGAATGTGGAAATTTTGTTCCGAAGTTCTTCAGCGCGCGCCTCATCGAAGAAGTTTCGTAAAAAAGCATTCTTGATGTCGTTCCAGGATGTTAAAGACCCTGTGGGTTGTTGCCTAAGCCAGTGCATCGCTTCTCCATTCAGCGTGTATCTGAAGAGCATGCACAGCAGGTAATCTTCGGGGACTCCTTCCATCCGAATGGCAGCGATTAGATCCTCGAACCGTTCCAAATGGTCCATAGGATGCTCGTGCGGTAACCCAGAGTAGGGTATCTGCGACACGAGAGTGTAGTATTGAGGCTTCAGCTCGAAATTCTGCTTCTGGATCTCCGGAAGTCGAATCGCTGATCTGTTGGAATAGTACTCATCTGGGCGATTGTAGTCGGCCAGTGGTTTCGATCAAGCGTCCTCATCTACAGGTTGAGCAGCTCCTGTAGCATCAGCATCAGGGATTACAGTTCCCTGAGCATCTATTTTCTGACCTGTTGCATTACGCAGATGACCGGCCAGGTCATACAGGTTTCCGTTCTCATCCTGAGTTAGAATAATAATGTTTACCATTTTTGACGACACGGTATCGATCGACGTACGCGGTGTAGTATCGATCGTTGTCGAACGACTGGGATCGATCGACGATGATGGTCTGGTGTCGGTCGACGGTTGGTTGTGCGTATCGATCGACAACGAAGTGGTTGCGTCGAGCGATGTGGAACGTTGACCTCTACGGATGGTGCGTTCCAAATGAGCAGGATCGTCTGAGAACAGCAAGTCTTTCTCCTTGTTGCTTTTGGTACCGCTGGGCATGCACCTGAAAACACAAGAAAAAGCTCCCCGGCAATGGCGCCAAATTTGATACCACTCAAATCACCCTAAGGAGTGTTACTCTCAACAAAAGTGGTTCAGATGTAGTACTTAGGGATCGAATCCACAAGGAGCTAGGGAACAATTAAATCTAGTGTTTATTAATTCTAAAGGTTGTAATGTTTTAATGAAATAGCAATAGTAACAAGCGAGTCAATGATAAATGTAACTTAGATTGGAAATGATATTAGATGCAGGGCCACTATTCAGGTATTGGAGATTATAATTCCTATAGATGCCTAACTGTTGCATGCATGATATATTAGAGCTCATTCGCTTAACTCAGTGATCAGCTGTCGCATGTACCACTGGTTAACAGACTAGATCTTGTGTCTCACCGGTTAGATGCAGACACAAGAGAGTGTCGATCGATAGTCTATTAAGACGTCGATCGATACACCTTTGCCAACATCGATCGATTGTCAGTTGAGGACATCGATCGATGGGTTCTAGCCAGGCCTATGCGCGAGTATGAAATGCCCTACTAAGATTCTAAATTGGCGGTTAACCCTCTCTAGCAATCCTAATATGATAGATATATTTCAGGATGGGATAACAAGGGTGCTTGAATATGAAATCCTATGATCAAGTTCTAGTTAGCAAGGCTAAAACAAGCAATGAATACAAATCTATCATGAATATCACAACAAGGCAGATCTATAGTTTGGGGCTAATCCCACAAACCAATATGAACCCTGGATCTAACAGTTGAACTACTCAGACATAGCAAAGCAATTCATATCAATAGATAAATAGAAACTCATAGAATAGATGAAAATAAATAGAAACAATGAGTTCCAATCACAAGTGATCTTCTCTCCAAATGAAACTTGTAACAAAACTAGGTCTAGAAAGAAAAGCTCTCCCTTTTGCCGTCAAAAATACTAGGCAGTATATATTCTACTTGGTTAAAAACTCGTCAGGGCATTTTGGTAATTTGGCTTGGCCTTGGTTTTTAAGTCTGCTGAATCCAAAATGTCGCGTCTGGTGTCTCGACATCGATCGATGGTACTTGTGTACATCGATCGATATTAATCTTCATCTGTCGAGGCATTTCCTGATATCGATCGTCAGCACTGATGCGCATCGATCGATTATTCTTCCTCTCGTCGACCTCTAAGTGGTCAGCTCGGGTGAAATGTCCTTTAAGCTCCAAATGCTCCAAAGTCATAGCTTTACTCCGAAATGCACCTAAACCTGAAAACATACCTAGAAGAGTAGAAAACATAGATATATATATAGTAAAATACTAATATACCATGGATAAAAATGGGTCAAATCCAAGGTATATCACTACGTAGCGACCGAGCGCTCGTTCCGCTCGGTCGCTACGTAGCGACCGAGCTCGAGCCAAAGCTCGGTCGCTACGTAGCGACCGGGCTCGAGCCAAAGTTCGGTCGCTGTGTAGTTATCGAGCTCTTCCGAAACGTTGATACGACACCAGTCCATGCATTTTCGTCGAACCTGCAAATGCTATCTCCCGAAGACCGTAGCAAGCTCAGTCTATGTTTTCCGCTATTCTAAATCATCGATCAAACTTTGCGGATTAAAAACCGCAGAAAGTTCGTTCTTTATCGAAAGAAATCGTAGTAAACGTTTCGAGTCGGAAGACGGCCCAAAGGGACCTAAAACACGACTCGAGGCCCATCCTACGATTTTTTAACCAAAAGCCCGTAAACCACAGCACGGTTTACGCTTGGTCCACAAGGAAGGATAAATGTCAAGTTTCCGTGGATAAAAACGGAAGTTTTGAAGATAATTGTGAAGATCGGGAAAAATAGAATATCTCCATTTTTATGCTATGACGGCTTATGGGAAGAAGAGTAAACGCGTAAACCGACCTTGGAGCTAGTATATAAGGAGTCCTAGGCGAGGAGCATGGGGAGAACTTTTTCAGAGCAAACTTAGCACTTAGAGCAATTTATGCATTTTTCCGTTTTTGTTATTTCGAGCTGCGACTCAATTAGGTTTAGCCGTCTTAGGGTTGCTAGAACTAGGAATCTCGCCGACAGCTCTCGAGCCCAGGCTTATACCTTGTTGTAAACGCTCATACGCAAATTCGGAATAAGATCTTCTTTGCTCTCTTTTTCGATTTCTTATACTTTATCATTGTTATTCTCGTGTTCTGATTGCTTGATGTGTGGTAATTAGCAGATATCCGGGTCCTCTGGGAAATTAGGGTTTTCCTAGTTTCCTTATTTAAACGGAAATCGACAGTGCGAATTTCGGTTCCCACAGTTTGGCGCTAGAAGGAGGGGGGGGGTACGGATCAATCTAACCCGCAAAAGCCACATCACTCTCAATCAGACATGTCAACTAACGACGTTGATAACGTGCAAACTCCTCTTAACGGAGGCACCGATCTCCACACTCCAGCAGCGGACGTATCCGTGGCCAACGCACAAGCCAACGCCGCGACGCTCGAGGAGTTTAAAAAGATGTTCGCCACCTATGAGAAAAGGTCGGAAGAACAGGATAAGCTCGTGAGTACCTTGACCAAACAGGTTGAAGCCTTAACGGCAAGGACTCAAGCAATCCATCCCTGTGGAACCACCAAAATCCACGGGAAGAGGCTCGACTTCGCTACCCCACTCGACAGATCTGGAATCGCGCGGGAAGGACCTTCCGGTCAAACCCCTAGCGAGAAATCTCCCATCGAAAAGGGGAACCCTGAAAGTCTTCCGCCCCCTGCAAAGGACTCGGAGGATAACGAAGCCGAACGCATTGACCTGGATCCTAGCGATGTCTCCAACGACACCGACGAGGAAGTCGACAGACATCCAAGAAGGACCAGGAGCCGATCTGCTCGGGAAGGCTCCCCGTTCGAAAAACCGATGACGGAAGAAGAGGAAATCGCCTATTGGAACGAACAAGAGGAGCTGGCTGAAAGGCAAACCGAGCTCACTTGCAGTAAACGCCGACAGGCTCGGAAATCTACTGACGAAACATCGGATATCCGTGATCTTCGCGACTACATCACTAAGACTGCGGCGGAAGTGAGGGCCGTAAAATCTCAAATCCATCATGCTACTAGTGCTGCCCCCGAAATCGATCGACTGCTGGAAGGAGCTCGAAAGACCCCTTTTACCAGTCGCATTTCGGACATGAGGGTGTCTGATCCGGGAAAAATCAAAGTACCGAAGTACGATGGAACGGCCGATCCAAAAGCGCACCTTCAGGCTTTCCACATCGCGATGGGAAGAGCTAGACTGAAGGACGGCGAAAAGGATGCCGGCTACTGCCGCCTGTTCGTCGAAAATCTGGAAGGAGCAGCGCTCGAATTGTTCGCACGCCTCCATCGCAACACCATCGGGAGTTTCCGACAACTCGCATCGGAAAAACTTCTGATGTTGATCTCTGGAGTCTCTCCCAGAAGGAAGACGAACCCCTCCGCGAGTTTATCAGTCGGTTAAAGCTGATAATGTCCAGGGTCAGCGGGATAAGCGGCAAAGTGGCCATCGACGCGCTGTGAAAGACGCTCTAGTACAAGTCGAAATTCAGAAAGTGGATAACTCTCGACAAACCGCGAACAATCCAGGACGCCCTCCACAAAGCGACGGACTACATCATAGTCGAGGAAGAAACTAAAGTCTTATCGCAAAAACATAAGGCGGCAAGACCATCCTCCAAGGACGTGGATCCGAAGGGGAGAAATAAGAACTCTCGTAACGACAAGTACGTCCATCACGAGGGGGAAGATCTTTAAGGGGCGTATAATTATGCGATCAATTCGGATCAAGGCCGAACCACGGGCAACACTTGGACTCGTAATCAAGGGTATGACGAAAACACCTTCTGGGAGTTCCACCAGTCCCGAGGACACTCCACCACCAACTGCAAAGTCTTGGGAGCAAGATTAGCCGCGAAGCTACTCGCTGGAGAGCTCTCGGAAGTAACTAGCGTCAAGGACCTCATCCTCGATTCTGATCGCCCTCCAAAGACGGACAGAAATCCGCCCGCTGAAAAATCCCCTCAACGAAACCAGCCTGGGATAAACACGGTAGGAGGCCGGACGACAAGGGGAACGATAACAATTATCGCAGAGTCAATATGATCATCGGAGGATCACAATACTGCAGCGATACTGTGTCTGCCATCAAGGCTTATCAACGGAAGGCAGAGTCGAGTGCAAATTGGCCTACATGGTCTCCTCCCCGAGATGGCCAAAATTGCTCGATCACCTTCACAAAAGAGGAAGCCGGCGGCATCGATCAACCTTATTGCGACCCGCTCGTCATAGATCTCGTCATACGAGACTTAAAAGTCGGAAGGGTACTCGTCGACACGGGAAGCACGGTCAACGTAATCTTCCGCGACACTCTAAAGCGGATGAGCATCAAACTCGGAGAAGTAATTCCGACGCCAAAACCGCTCACGGGTTTTTCAGGCGAAGTATCAATGACTCTTGGATCGATCCAGCTGCCAGTCATGGCCAAGCAGATCACAAAAATCGTCGAGTTCGCGGTAGTCGATCATCCCGCTATCTACAACGTGATCATGGGAACCCCATGGCTCAAGGCCATACAGGCAGTTCCGTCGACCTACCACCTGGGTCTCAAATTCCCAACCCCAAGCGGAGTCGCGGCTACCTGGGGATGCCAAAAACAGTCGCGGCTATGTTTCCTCGCAGAGCACAAGTTAAGGCAAATCACGACTTCTGCAACTGCAAACGGCAAACGTACGACGATAGATCGATCTTCGGCCAAAAACGCCCCAAGGAAAGACGAATTAAAATCGTCTGCCGACGCAAACGCATCGGACGTCGAAACTCAACACGAGTCCGAAGCCGACGCTACAACTCAACCGGAACAGCCAGAAAACAGCGTTGACCCAGCCACGATCAACACGGTCAAGGCGGACAGCGCGACGTCTACCGCCGAATAAAAACGCTCGCGGCATGAAACAAAACTACGAGATGGCTTGATCCTCGAAAGAGATACGTAGGCAGCTCATCAAAAGACGAGTTCAGCTATCCCCCTCTCTAAAAGGGGGGGGGGAGTGGGTGCGTATACTCGTATACTTCCACTTAGAAAAATCTTCATTATTGTAATCGAGTTTTTAGAAACTTCAAAAACTTTTTACGTTGCTCCTTTTTATCGAAAACGTTTATACTTCAGTCAAACGCAAAAACTTTCCGGACACATCTGGAAACATTAAGACTCTTGTCTGCGGCCTCACCCGGCCCAAAAATCGTAAAATTATCATCTTTCAAACACGCAAAGATACACGTATAATCCCCGAAACAACTGCGAGATGTCGCAAAAGTTAAAATTCGAGGATAATACTAACAAATTGTCCGAACGCGACCACCAAAACCCTACACCCAGTTCGTCGATTGGCCCCGACGAACACGCCAGCCGTCTTAAACAAACGCAATTCGATCACTCTTTCGATCTTCAAAAACGTCCAACACAAGGACGAAGCGCGCTACAACAAAAATCCGAAATTTTGGTTTAGCACTTCCAGTTGACTCTGAGAGGATGCTCGATTCGTACCATACAAGTCATATAAGCTGAAAACCTATCGCGGACTTTAAATTGGTACGAGTCAGGAAGAAATCGCAACAGGAAAAACGATAGCCGGCCAGTCACAGCACAAACCTTAACAGAAAGTAAACCTAGGTCTTGCCCTAAACCCAACGCTCTGGTCTCGAACATCTCAAGACATGATATCTAAAAGATACGAGATCCTAAATCATGTCTCTCCGTTCACATCTCAATGTTCCCGAAAATCGTAAAGATAAGTAATTTTTTACGAAAATCACGAACGAACTAACAGATTGAACGTCTCATCGGAATTAAATATGAGACGACAACTCATATTTACTCCGCACCAACTCAGGAAAACTCAAAATGAAACATCCATCATATATATAAAAACCGCGTAAAGCGGTAAGGGATTCAAAGCCACCAACGGCCAGTCCCGATTAGTAATAAAAATGGCCAAAACAGGCCCATACAATCTCTCAAAATAAAGGCCACATTCGGCCGCAAACATAGAATGGGAAGATAAGCATCTTCCTCTCAGCAATCACTCCGCCCCTCATGGCCCAAAGTCAAAGTCCCCGGACAAAGAAGTACTGAACGCATCCGCAGGACGGTCCACTTCCTCGCCATCATCAGGAAGTCCGGTCGGCACCTCTTCGGTATCAGGGGAAACCGGGATGGAATCCCATAACCCTCGGATCCTCTCGTCGATCGAAGGGATGAGTGCCTCAGCATGGGCACGTTCGTTCATGCCGCTCTTCATCAGGCTCATCTCTTTCTCGAACACATAGTCGTCAGCTTGTGTCCTCCAAAGACTTCCGACCGAACCACGGCACTCACGGAAATTACCCACCGAGGTAAAGGCATTCTTGAGGTTCCCATACTCAACCTGGAACTGAGAGGCACGAGTCTTCATCACCTCGACGATTTCTCTTTTGCCCTTCCTTTTCGCCTTACGGACAACCCGCGCATGATCACGAGTAAGTTTCTCTTCTCGCTCCAACATCTCGCCTTGCACGCGAGCGAGACCTCGTTCCGCTTTCTCCGCTTTAAAACGATAAACCATAGCTTCCCTATGGCTCGCTTCAATGGCCGAGCCAAGCAATTTGAGGCCCTGCGAAACCAATTAACGCATTATGAGCAGAAAAAGAAATACCTAGGCAATCACAACTATTTAAAAAAAAAAAAAATCATACCCCATTGATGATTCGGGATCCTTCCGCGACAACTTTCGGCCTCGCCGACTCTTTCGCAGGTGGAGGAGCATCAAAACCCGGTGACAGACCAGCAAAGAAATCATCGAAATCCGGAATAGGGACCTCGCTCGAGCCACTCCCATCGCCATAAGCAAGGTTCGGATCCCTTCCTGGAAGCATAGAGTCATCCATCGAAAATTCTATGTCGCCAAGGTCGATATCCTTTCCCTTCCTAGAGCTCGACTCCGGCACAGCTGCTGGAGCTACAACGGGATTCTGGTCGTCAGGTTCGGAGTCGCTTCCCGTGTCCGCAACCAAAGCAGGACCGGGGTGCACGAACCTCAGTGCCTTTCGCAATCTTTTTCTTACTAAACATTTTACACTTCTCTTGAGAGAATAGAGGAAAAGGGTGGAGAGAAAGAAAGAAGGTTTTTCTTAAGAAAGATCTTAGAGAAAACAAGAAAGTAAAAAAATTATGAAACAAGTTACCTCCCTTCTTATAGGCATGAGAATTTACTATTCAAGCTCGGACTTTCGGATATTAATCCCATCCAACACGCCTAACTTGCCAAACATGCCTAACCGCACGCTAGGACCTTACGATGCATGGTCCTAACGGGCTGGGGGGCTAACTGTTCGGGTCAAAAACGGTCAAGACAGAATTATCACCCGAAAACCCTCGGGAATCACATTTTCGAAAGAGATAGTAAAAAGAAAGATATAATTTTCGTAAAAAATAACCAATACGAAGTTTTTATGAAGAAGTATCCTTGAAGATTCAAAGCAAACGAACCAAGCTCGGTCGTTGCGTAATTACCGCACATACACGCTATCCGGTCGCTACGTAGCAACCAAGTCCGAGCCGATGTCGGTCACTACGTAGCGACCGAACATCCGACCCGCTCGGTCGCTACGTGCGACCGAGCGATTGTCCCGCTCGGTCACTATGTAGCGACCGAGCGATTGTCCCGCTCGGTCGCTATGTAGCGACCGAGCTCGGCTAAGCTCGGTCGCTACGTAGCGACCGAGCGCTCGTCCCGCTCGGTCGCTATGTAGCGACCGAGTTCAAGCGAAAGCTCGGTCGCTACGTAGCGACCAGGCGCTCGTATCGCTCGGTCGCTATGTAGCGACCGAGTTCAAGCCAAAGCTCGGTCGCTACGTAGTGACCGAACGTGCGTCCCGCTCCGTCGCTAGGTAGCGACCGAGCGCTCGTCCCGCTCGGTCGCTACATAGCGACCGAGCTCGAGCCAAAGCTCGGTCGCTACGTAGCGACCGAGTGCTTGTCCCAGTCGGTCGCTACGTAGCGACCGAGTTCGAGCCGAAGCTCGGTCGCTACGTAGCGACCGAGCTCGAGCCAAAGCTCGGTCGCTACGTAGCGACCGACCTCGGCCAAGCTTGGTCGCTACGTAGCGACCGGACTCGAGCCAAAGTTTGGTCGCTGTGTAGTGATCGAGCTCTTCCTAAACGTCGATACGACACCAGTCCATGCATTTTCGTCGAAGACCGTAGCAAGCTCAGTCTATGTTTTCCGCTATTCTAAATCATCGATCAAACTTTGCGGATTAAAAACCGCGGAAAGTTCGTTCTTTATCGAAAGAAATCGTAGTAAACGTGTCGAGTCGGAAGACGGCCCAAAGGGACTAAAGACACGACTCGATGCCCATCCTACGATTTCTTAACCAAAAGCCCGTAAACCACAGCACGGTTTACGCTTGGTCCATAAGGAAGGATAAATGTCAAGTTTCCGCGGATAAAAACGAAAGTTTTGAAGATAATTGTGAAGATCGGGAAAAATGGAATATCTCCATTTTTATGCTATGACGGCTTAAGGGCAGAAGAGTAAACGCGTAAACTGACCTTGGAGCTAGTATATAAGGAGTCCTAGGCGAGGAGCATGGGGGAAGAACTTTTTCAGAGCAAACTTAGAATTAGAGCAATTTAGGCATTTTTCCGTTTTTGTTATTTCGAGCTGCGACTCAATTAGGTTTAGCCGTCTTAAGGTTGCTAGAACTAGGAATCTCGCTGACTGCTCTCGAGCCCAGGCTTATACCTTGTTGTAACAGCTCATACGCAAATTCGGAATAAGATCTTCTTTGATCTCTTTTTTGATTTCTTATACTTAATCGTTGTTATTCTCCTGTTCTGATTGCTTGACGTGTGGTAATTAGCAGATATCCGGATCCTCTGGGAAATTAGGGTTTTCCTAGTTTCCTTATTTAAACGGAAATCGACAGTGCAAATTTCGGGTCCCACAATCGCACAGTACAAGCAAAGGATGCTGGCGGTTGCACTCCCTAAGCAATCCCGCGAAGCCACGATGTGCAAAGGGTTCGGTTCCACTCTAATCGAACCTGCCCTGCAATGGCACATCAATCTCCCTACCAGGTCCATATCCTCCTTCGCGGGCCTGAGCGACAAGTTCGTGGAGCAATTCGCGAGCAGTAGGAGCCTGGAGAAAACTTCAGATGGCCTCTACGAGATCCTCCATCATCGAGTAGAACCCCTGCAAGACTACATAGCATGCTTCAACCAGGAGAAAGTGGCGATCCCGAAATGCAGTATCCCTACGGAAATCTCTGCCTTCAAGAGATGTCTACTTCCAGATGGAGGGCTATACAAAGAATTGACCATATATCCCTGCAAGACCATGGAAGATGTGCTGTCCCGAGCCTGGGCACAAGTAAAGTGGGAGGAAGATGTTGCCAGCCGTGCCAAGGCTCAGCCACCAAAGATCAGCCCGATCAGATCGAGGAGACCCGGACAAAAGATCCTCCCAAAAGGGATCCAAGAACTCTGGTAGTAGAAACAGGGGCAGGTTCCTGTATCGACCTCAGGAGAAGGAAGAAGGGATGTTAGTATCTACCTGGCCCGATATCTCCCATCTCTCAATAGCAACACCGGAGGTAGTCAGCACACCAAGAGAGATGGGTCAACAGGTTAAATGGCCTCCAAAGATGAAAGCACCTGACTCGTTCCGGAACCCGGAACTATGGTGCGACTTCCATCGTGATCATGGCCACAAAACCGAAGATTGCATCGCACTGAGGAAAGAGGTCAACGAACTACTCCAGAAAGGGCATCTCCGAGAATTCCTCTCAGAGAAAGCAAAGGCCCAACGCAGCAAAGAGACAGCAGGGAAATCCAAAGGAGCTGCACTAGTGATATACCTTGGATTTGACCCGTTTTCATCCATGGTATATAGGTGTTTTATTATATATATATCTATGTTTTCTACTCTTCTAGGTATGTTTTGAGGTTCAGGTGCATTTCGGAGTAAAGCTATGACTTTGGAGCATTTTGGAGCTTAAAGGACATTTCACCTGAGCTGACCACGTAGAGGTCGACGAGAGGAAGAACAATCGATCGAGGCGCATCAGTGCTGACGATCGATACCAGGAGATGCCTCGACAGATGAAGATTAATATCGATCGATGTACACAAGTACCATCGATCGATGTCGAGACACCAGACGCAATATTTTGGATTCAGCAGACTTAAAAACCAAGGCCAAGCCAAATTACAAAAATGCCCTGACGAGTTTTTAACCTAGTAGATTATAAACTGCCTAAGTGTTTTGACGGCAGAAGAGAGCTTTTTGGAAAGAGACCTTTTTGTTTACAAGTTTAGGAGAGAAGATCACTTGTGATTGGAACTCCTTGTTATCATTTCTTTTCATCTATACTATAAGTTTCTATTTCTTCATTGTTATGAATTGCTTTGCTATGTCTGAGTAGTTTAATTATTAGATCCAGGGTTCAGATAAGTTTGTGGGATTAGCCCCAAACTATAGATCTGCCTTGTTGTGATATTCATAATAGATTTGTTTTCATTGCTTGTTTTAGCCTTGCTAACTAGAACTTGATCATAGGATTGCATATTCAAGCACCCTTGTTATCCCATCCTGACATCTATCTATCATATTAGGACTGCTAGAGAGGGCTAACCACCAATTTAGTATCTTAGTAGGGCATATCATACTCGCGCATAGGCCTGACTAGAACCCGTCGATCGATGTTCCTCAACTACTATCGATCGACGTTGGCAAAGATGTATCGGTCGACGTCCCAATAGGACTATCGATCGACACTCTCTCGTTGTCGACATACTAACCGTTGAGACACGAGATCTAGCCTGTTAACCAGTGAAACATGAGACAGCTGATCACTGAGTTAAGCGATTGAGCTCTAATTTATCATGCATGCAAAAATTAGGCATCTATAGATATTATAATCTCCAACACCTGAATAGTGGCCCTGCATCTATATCATTTACAACCAAGTTACGTTTACTAGTTACTTCGCTTGTTACTATTGCTATTTCATTTAAACATTTACATCCCTTAGAATTAATAAACACTAGATTTAATTGTTCCCTAGCTCCTTGTGGATTTGATCTCTAAGTACTACATCTGAACCTATTTTGATGAGAGTAACACTCCTTAGGGTAATTTGAGTGGTACCAAATTTGGCGCCGCTGCCGGGGAGTTTTGATCGCCATTAGATTTAGTTTTATTGATTCTTATTCTTTTCTATACCCCCTTTCTAATTATCTTTTTCTTGTCTTTTCAGGTGCATGCCCAGCGGTACCAAAAGTGACAAGGAGAAAGACTTGATGTTCTCAGACGATCCTGCTCACTTGGAACGCACCATCCGTAGAGGTCAACGTTCCACATCGCTCGACGCAACAACATCGTCGTCGATCGATACGCGCAACCAACCGTCGACCGACACCAGACCTTCATCTTCGATCGATCCCAATCGTTCGACAATGATCGATACTACACCGCGTACGTCGATCGATACCATGTCGTCAAAAATGGTAAACATTATTATTCTAACACAGGATGAGAACGAAAACCTATATGACCAGGACGGTCATCTGCCTAATGCAACAGGTCAGAAAATAGACGCTTAGGGGACTGTAATCCCTGATGCTAATGCTACAGGAGCTGCTCAACCTGTAGATGAGGACGCTCGATCGAAACCACTGGCCGACTACAATCGCCCAGATGAGTACTATTCCAACAGATCAGCTATTCGACTTCCGGAGATCCAGAAGCAGAATTTCGAGCTGAAGCCTCAATACTACACTCTCGTGTCGTAGATACCCTACTCTGGGTTACCGCACGAGCATCCTATGGGTCCATTTAGAACGGTTCGAGGATCTAATCGCTGCTATTCGGATGGAAGGAGTCCCCGAAGACTACCTGTTGTGCAAGCTCTTCAGATACAAGATTTCCACATTCTCGGAGGAGGCTGGAGAGTCCTTCAAAGATGTGTGGATTAGATTTAGGTTCTTCCAGCGAGACTGTCCACACCACGGATTTAACGAAGTGCAGCTTCTAAGCACTTTCTTCCGAGGTCTCGCCTTACAGTATCAAATGGCTCTTGATACGACGAGTGAAGAAAACTTCACTACTCGGAATCCATTGGAAGCTGTGAGACTTATCGAAAACCTTGCTACCAGCAGCAGCACCAAAAACACTGACTCTGAACGGAAGAAGAATGTAGCCTCTATCGGGAAGGAACAGATGGACGAAGTAAGAGCTAAGTTAGATGTGGTGCACGAGCTTCTTAGGAAGCAAGTCTGTTCAGCTGAAGGAGAAGTAGCAGATACGAAAGGAGAAGAAAATGTGAACTACATCGGAGGTACCGGATTCCAGAAATTTGGAAACCAGGGCGGAAACAGAAACTTCTTTGGAAATGGTCAAAAAAGTAACCAAAGTTCACAATTTCAAAAACCCTTCAACAACAACAAAAGCAAGATCGAAGAGATGCTTGATCGAGTACTGTTAGGACAACAACAAATCACCATGGATTTCAACGGTAAGATAGACTCCGCCTACAACAATCTGAACACCAAAATCGAGACCTTAGGGACTCAGGTGAGAAAACTTGAAACGCAAGTAATTCAGACGGGCGAGACTATAAAGAGGCAAGAAGATTTTGCTAGAGAGGCAGGAGCCGACAAAGGGAAACACCACGTAAATGCCATCATAGATGATGATTTCTGGCAAGTGGTGAGAAAAGAAAAGCTTGAGGAAGGAGACTTCAAAATCAAAAGCTTCATGAGTCTCGGCGGATCCCAATGGTGTCGACGAACTCGCATCGATCGACAGACCATGACGAAGATCGATGGACGGATTACTCCAGTCATCGATCGATGTCGTCCGCTAAATCGACTGATTGTAATGCAGTTCGAATTCTAACTCATGAGGAATTCGCAGCTAAGCATCCTCACCCACCCACCCCTTTCTATGATAAAATCGATCGATCGGTTGAGCCAACCATCGATCGACAGAGTGAGTCCGACTTCGATCGTCACAACACACCTACCATCGATCGACAGGCACTTCTGACATACCGAGTGCGGTTACCCTCAATCGATAATGATTATATCAACGCACTCAGACCACCACCTAAACCATTAGCTAGCCCACCAGAAACAAAACCCAACCCTTTAAATAGTTCACCAGAACCAGTTCAAGAAAATCAAGAAACTGAAGGGAGACGGTTACGGAAAAGAAAGGAGAAGATTCCTAAGAACCTTAAGAGGGAAGCTAATGAGAAGGAGATGGATGGTTTCACTAAAAGAATCCTCAGAATCCCAATAGAAAAAGCTTTTGATGAAACTTACTTCACACACCGGTTGTGGATGTTCTTCAGAGAAACAAAGGTGACTGAGGAGGACATTAGGAGAATGTTTCATCAAGTCAGAGAGAAGATGAAACACAGGATCACATTGACAAAGAAGAGTGATCCTGGGAAATTTGCAATACCATGCGTAGTCAAGGGTGTTGAATTTCCCCATTCAATGTGTGACACAGGAGCATCAGTTAGTATCCTCCCTAGGATCATGGCAGACCAACTTGGTTTGACCATCGAACCTTCAACAGAATCCTTCACCTTCGTGGATCTTTCAGAAAAACGATCAGGAGGTATCATAAGAGATCTGGAGGTACAGATTGGTAATGCCCTTGTCCATGTAGATTTTCATGTCCTAGACATCGAACTTAACTGGAACTCTTCACTTCTGCTTGGAAGATCTTTCCTAGCTATAGTAGGAGCTTTATGTGACATGAACAAAAACAAATTTTGTCTGACGCTCATAGACCCCAACATCCACTATGACCCCATCCGACCTAAGAGAAAGGTTATTAATTCTATGGATTACGGGAAAGAACTTGGCTTCATTGGCGCATGCCATTGTGGAGCAGAGTACGAATCAGAGTACAAAACAGAGTACTTGGAATCGATCGACACCCCCACTTTTCCATCGATCGATTCCAAAGAGTCAACTGTGACCGATGACCGCAACAACACGTCACTCGACGTAAAGCAGCCGGTTGACCATTTCACTCCACCTAATCATTGTTACCCCCACTTTGCCATCCAACCTCCAAGCAAGAGAGGACATGATGACTATTCCATAGGCAGTTGGGCAGATAGTGGTTTCCATGAAAGTTTTGCTGTTGACACTGTAATTACTTCATCTAACGAGGAACATACAGAGGAATACTATGAGGATTATTGGAAAGAACGTGCAATAGAAATGTCTTTGCAGGATGAAAGACTTGAAACACATAAGTTCACAAACACGTTTCCAACATCGATCGCCGAAGTGCACTCCACATCGGTCGATACCCACCCTCGTCCAGCAAAACAACCACTCACATCGATCGACACCCACACAGGAACATCGATCGATATTCGCTCCGCAGCGAAAATTCAGGAGCAGTAGGATATTCCCTCTCCAACTAGGTTTATAGATACCTATATAAATCGTTTTGCACCCCGAAACCACCTCAACACACCAGAGCAGACACACAAGCAAATAAGATGAACACTCTTCCTTCTACATCAACAGGAAAATCCATGAAGAGCAATCATCTCAGGAACACAAGTTCTACAGAAATTATTCTTCCATCGATCGATGTATCTGTATCTACATCGATCTATACTACTCTAAACCCTAATCTTTCTATTTCTAAATTGAATGATAATGCAAATATTGATTACGGTTTTCTAACAACTGATGAATTTGGTATTTTCAGGGACCCAGATGGCAACGCACGTGCAATGGATGGAAGGATCTTACAAGTGTCCAGAGAGGACATAGCAGATATCCTTCAAGTAGCCAATGGACCTGACAACCTATTCTCACAGAAACGTGGCACTCCAGACGTCATTCAAACAGATCCAAACAATCACGTAGGAGTCGCCACAACAGAAATCAATCCAGATCTATCACGCCAACCAAAAGGGCAAGCATCGATCGACGGGACAACAAAGACATCGATCGACAGGGTAACACCAACGTCGATTGATAGGGATGACCCGACATCGATCGATAGACGTTATGAATTTGGAAACCGCGCTTTTGACATGTACGGAGCCAAAAAGTTCACTTGGGAATGAAGGGACGAGTATGGAGTCTACAGAGATGAGTGTGGACACACACGAGGCGTAGCTGGTGAGATGATACCTGTCACAAAAGACGACATCAGGAAATTACTGGAAAGAGCATCTCTTTTTGAAGAGAGCCACATCTGTCTTCCAGAACATGCCACTTCCTTCACACTCACAAGACTGGCACCAGAACTCTACACCAAAGATGAAATCAATGAGATGGTGTTTGGTATTTGTGGAGCTCAGGAAAGACGGAGAGACGAGCTCAAAACATTGGTAGAAGATACACATCAACCTTTGGATATAGGCTACAATGAGCTTTTCAGATGTATGGCAGAAATGAAGACAGAAATTGAGAGCTTACGTCAGCAACTTGAGAAGGAAGCCACGACCTCAGAATCGATCGACGCACCACATGCACCATCGATCGACGTCAGTCTTCCTACAGCCCAGATCCCTGCAGAACCGCAATGTTGAGCACAATACAAGGATGAATGGGAAGTCTCATACATCGACACAAGAATAAACGACGTGTACTACCCTCTCAACAACAACGTGGACTGGCTGAGCACTAAAATCGAGCTACTACAGCAAGATCTGGATACCATTCGCAATAAGGACCAACAACCAGACAGATCGATCGACGTGTGTACATTCACATCGCTCGACGCGAAGGTCTCAGCCATGAATGAGAGGCTGAAGACTTACGAGGACATGCATGACCGCTTTATATCACCAGTCATGATAGATTTAAACAAATTGTCTAGTCAATTACTTCATGCCCAAAAAGATATTGATAACATTACTAATCAAAAATTTTTGCAGGCAAAATCAGCATCGATCGACAAGCTACGAGGGCCTTGGATCGATGGCAAGAATCCTGTGGAGTTACTTACTTACACAGCAGCAGAGGTTGACAAGATCACATCCAAGATATACACTGCTCTAGACACCATGGAGGAACGACTTGACAAACGCTGCGATGACATCTACTTTCCATTCGACAACAAAATCAGTGGACTAGACAGCCACGCAGAATGGCTACAGAAAGAAGTCAAAGCCATTCAGAGGCAACTCGTAGCTCAACACCAGATATCAGCATCGATCGACGGGACGCGAGCGAAATCGCTCGATGGTAAGTCGCCGAGATCGACCGACGAACACATAATCGCATCAATCAACGCCGAGTCTACACCAGCCGGCGAGCAGCTGATACACAAGACCATAGAGTCAATTCACAAGGAAATGACAGAACTTTCAGCATACGCCTATGACAACATAGGCCGGCACCAGTTCAGCATTGACAACATTCAAGATATGCTACAAAACATCTCCAATGTACTTGAGAAGATGGATGACAAATGGACAAGAAATGATGAGGCCACAAGAAGTTTCATTGCATCTTGGTTCAGAATGTGCAGAGATGACGTGGATGCTTGTTTTCCAACAAGCAGCTGTTTCTCCTCCAAATAGCCAATCACTACCACAGTCAAGCTAAATGACTATGACCAAGCGCTGAGTGGGAGGCAACCCACTATTAGGTATTTTATTTTGATTTTATTAGCTAGCATTTATTTACTTTCGTTTTATTTCCTTCAGATTTAGGGGACCCAAGTAGGAGGACCTGAATATCGACCGCCGACGAGACTTCGACATTGCTCGATATGGACAACCACACGACAATCGATGTAAAATATTCCCATCGATCGATATCTACTCCGGTCAGATGTATATTCCCTACTTGTTATATTTTTTACATCATGAACTATTTCATCATAACTCCGACTGAGTTACACTGGGACAGTGTAATTTAAGTCTGGGGGAAGATTTACTGATATAATTTATTTTATTCTTATATAAAAGGAATTTTAATAAATTATGCTTAGCTATTGAAAATAGGGACAATAATCTTATATTGATTTAAACTTGAATATCTAACCAATCTTTAGCACCATTTTAGATTTACTGATTGCAGATAGCACTATAGATGCTAAAGCAGATCAACCTATCAACTACACACTTGCCTTGAAACGCATTAAGCAACCAAAGCTGATTTCCAACGCTAAACCTGACATAACCGCTTGTCTTGGGGCTTGGTATACATGGGATCGGATTCTTCAGACCAGTCTGGAAGGTAACGCCTGGTGTAGATTATTTATCACATTTTTTCTCTCTAAATTTCGACCCTAGAATAGTTAGTGAGTATTATCTATTTAAAAAATATATATATATATATATATAATAAGATCTATTGTTTACTTAGGATGAGTCTGAACAGGACTTGGTGGCTAAAACCATTAAGGCTTGATTCATAAAGACACCAATAAAAGAGTTCGAAACGGGACTTGGAGGCGGCAATCTTCAAGGCTCGCTTTCGCAAAGAACTCTTGGATATAGGTCAAAAAGAAGTGAACAGAGCTTGGTGGCAATCACCATTAAGTTTTGATTCATGGAAGTCTGTCCAATCTTGGTCACTGATCCTGCAATGGAAGCAGACTTTGACTCAAGAGAGAAAATTAGAGAGAGAGAAACTAGGAAATAACTTTTACCTGCAGCTCCAGATACTTGTCTGAAATCCTTGCATCCTATGATAGATACTCCCAAGGTAAAGCATTCACTTTATATTTATGCTAAGAAATGAAATCAGTAGAGGGGATGTCAGACGTGAATTGATGAGTTGTGTTATGTTAGAAATGGTTGCTAAGCTAGAAAATTGCATAGTGTGCTTCTGTGATTAGGATTTTTTAAATGTGGTTGCAAAATTGTTGAGGAAAGATTTCTATGCTTTAAAATCTTAAGTCCCTAATATTTTCAAACCTCTTTCAGAGAGACTGCATGTATGTTTTTCTTGAGGACAAGCAAAAGGGTAAGTCTGGAGGAGTTGATATACCTTGGATTTGACCCGTTTTTATCCATTGTATATAGGTGTTTTACTATATATATATCTATGTTTGCTACTCTTCTAGGTACGTTTTCAGGTTCAGGTGCATTTCAGAGTAAATCTATGACTTTGGAGCATTTTGGAGCTTAAAGGACATTTCACCCGAGCTGACCACGTAGAGGTCGACGAGAGGAAGAATATTCGATCAATGCGCATCAGTGCTGACGATCGATACCAGGAGGTGCCTCGACAGATGAAGATTAATATCGATCGATGTAAACAAGTACCATCGATCGATGTCGAGACATCATAGGCGATATTTTGGATTCAGCAGACTTAAAAACCAAGGCCAAACCAAATTACGAAAATGCCCTGACGAGTTTTTAACCTAGTAGATTATATACTGCATAAGTGTTTTGACGACAGAAGAGAGCTTTTTGGGTTGAGACCTTTTTGTTTACAAGTTTAGCAGAGAAGATCACTTGTGATTGGAACTCCTTGTTATCATTTCTTTTCATCTATACTACGAGTTTCTATTTCTTCATTGTTATGAATTGCTTTGCTATGTCTGAGTAGTTCAATTATTAGATCCAGGGTTCATATAGGTTTGTGGGATTAGCCCCAAACTATAGATCTGCCTTGTTGTGATATTCATGATAGATTTGTATTCATTGCTTGCTTTAGCCTTGCTAACTAGAACTTGATCATAGGATTGCATATTCAAGCACCCTTGTTATCCCATCCTGACATCTATCTATCAGATTAGGACTGCTAGAGAGGGCTAACCGCCAATTTAGTATCTTAGTAGGGCATATCATACTCGCGCATAGGCCTGTCTAGAACCCGTCGATCGATGTCCTCAACGGACTACCGATCAACTTTGGCAAAGGTGTATCGGTCGACGTCCCAATAGGACCATCGATCGACACTCTTTCGTTGTCGACATACTAACCGTTGAGACACGAGATCTAGCCTGTTAACCAGTGAAACATGCGACAGCTGATCACTGAGTTAAGCGATTGAGCTCTAACATATCATGCATGCAACAATTAGGCATCTATAGGTATTATAATCTCCAACACCTGAATAGTGGCCCTGCATCTAATATCATTTCCAACCAAGTTACATTTACTAGTTGCTTCCCTTGTTACTATTGCTATTTCATTTACACATTTACAACTCTTATAATTAATAAACACTAGATTTAATTGTTCCCTAGCTCCTTGTGGATTCGATCCCTAAGTACTACATCTGAACCTCTTTTGATGAGAGTAACACTCCTTAGGGTAATTTGAGTGGTATCAACACTGTAATTACATCACCTAACGAGGAACATACAGAGGAATACGATGAGGATTACTGGAAAGAACGTGCAATAGAAATGTCTTTGCAGGATGAAAGATTTGAAACACATAAGTTCATCACCACGTTTCCAACATCGTTCGACGAAGTGCACTCCACATCGGTCGACACCCACCCTCGTCCAGAAAAACAACCGTTCACATCGATCGACACCCATACAGGAACATCGATCGATATTCGCACCGCAGCGAAAATCCAGGAACAGGAGAATATTCCCTCTCCAACTAGGTTTATAGATACCTATTTAAAACGTTTTGCACCCCTGAAACCACCTCCACACACCAGAACAGACACACAAGCAGAAAAGATGAACACTCTTCCGTCTACATCAACAGGAAAATCCATGAAGAGCAATCATCTCAAGAACACAAGTTCTGCAGAAATTATTCTGCCCTCGATCGATGCATTTGTATCAACATCGATCGATACTACTCTTAAACCTAATCTTTCTATTTCTAAATTGAATGATAATGCATACATGGATTACGGTTTTCTAACACCTGATGAATTTGGTATTTTCAGGGACCCAGATGGCAACGCACGTGCAATAGATGGAAGGATTTTACAAGTGTCCAGAGAGGACATAGCAGATGTCCTTCAAGTGGCCAATGGACCTGACAACCTATTCTCACAGCAACGTGGCACTCCAGAAATCAATCCAAATCAATCCAAATCTATCAGGCCAACCAAAAGGACAAGCATCGATCGACGGGACAACTCAGACATCGATCGACAAGATAACACCAACGTCGACCGATAGGGATGACCCAACGTCGATCGACAGACATTATGAATTTGGAAACCGCGCTTATGACATGTACGGAGCCAGAAAGTTCACTTGGGAACGAAGGGACGAGTATGGAGTCTACAGAGATGAGTGTGAACACGCACGAGGCGTAGCTGGTGAGATGATACCTGTCACAAAGGACGACATCAGGAAATTACTGGAAAGAGCATCTCTTTTTGAAGAGAGCCACATCTGTCTTCCAGAACATGCCACTTCATTCACACTCACAAGACTGGCACAAGAACTCTACACCAAAGATGAAATCAACGAGATGGTGACTGGTATTTGTGGAGCTCAGGAAAAACTGGGAGAGGAGCTGAAATCATTGGTAGAAGATACACATCAACCTTTAGATAGAGGCTACAATGAGCTTTTCAGAAGTATGGTAGAAATGAGGACAGAAATTGAGAGTTTACGACAGCAACTTGAGAAGGAAGCTACGACCTCAGCATGATTGATGCACCATATGCACTATCGATCGACGTTAGTCTTCCGTTAGCCCAGACCCCTGCGGAACCGCAATGTTCAGCATAACACAAGGATGAATGGGAAGTCTCATACATCAACACGAGGATAAACGACGTATACTACCCTCTCAACAACAACGTGGATTGGCTGAGCACTAAAATCGAGCTACTACAGCAAGATTTGGACACCATTCGCAAGAAGGACCAACAACCAGCCACATCGATCGACGTGTGTACCATCACATCGCTCGACGCTAAGATTTCAGCCATGGATGATAGGCTGCAGACTTACGAGGACATGCATGACCACTTCGTATCACCAGTCATGCTATATTTAAAAAATTTGTCTAGTCAAATACTTCATGCCCAAAGGGATATTGATAAAATTACTAATCAGAATTTTTTGCAGGCAAACTCATCTTCAATCGACAGGCTACGAGGGCCATGGATCGATGACAAGAATCCTGTAGAGTTACTTCCCTACACAGCAGCAGAGGTTGACAAGATCACATCCAAGATCTACACTTCTATAGGCACCATGGAGGAACGACTTGACAAATGCTGCGATGACATCTACTTTCCATTCGACAACAGAATCAGTGGACTAGACAGCCACGCAGAATGGCTACAAAAAGAAGTCAAAGCCATTCAGAGGTAACTCGCAGCTCACCACCAGATATCAGCATCGATCGACAGGAAGCGAGCGAAATCGCTCGATGGTAAGTCGCCGAGATCGACCGACGAACACTTAATCGCATCGATCGACGCCGTGTCTACACCAGCCGGCGAGCAGCTGATACACAATAGAATAGAGTCAATGCACGAGGAACTGACAGAACTTTCAGCATACGCCTATGACAACATAGGCTGGCACCAGGTCAGCATTGACAACGTTCAGGATAGACTACAGAACATCTCCAATGCACTTAAGATGATAGATGACAAATGGACAAGAAATGATGAGGCCACAAGAAGTTTCATTGCATCTTGGTCCAGAATAAGCAGAGATGACATGGATGCTTGTTTCCCAACAAGCAGCTGTTCATCCACCAAATAGCCAATCACTACCACAATCAACCTAAATGACTATAACCAAACGCTGAGTGGGAGGCAACCCACTATTAGGTATTTTATTTTGGTTTTATTAGCTAGCATTTATTTACTTTCGTTTTATTTCTTTCAGATTTAGGAGACCCAAGTAGGAGGACCTTAATATCGACCGCCGACGAGACGTCGACATCGCTTGACATAGACAAACACACGACGATCGATGCAACACTTTCCCATCGATCGATATCTAACCCGGTCAGATGTATTTTCCTTACTTGTTACATTTCTTACATCATGAATTATTCTATCATAACTCCGGCTGAGTTACACTGGGACAGTGTAATTTAAGTCTGGGGAGGGATTTACTGATATAATTTATTTTATTCTTATATAAAAGGAATTTTAATAAATTATGCTTAGCAATTGAAAATGAGACTATAATCTTATATTGATTTAAACTTGAATATCTAACCAATCTTTATCACCATTTTAGATTTACTAATTGCAGATAGCACTATAGATGCTAAAGCAGATCAACCTATCAACTACACATTTGCCTTGACCGTATGAAGTAACCAAAGCTGATTTCCAACACTGAACCTGACATAACCGCTTGTCTTGGGGCTTGGTACGTATACATGGGATCGGATTCTTCAGACAGGTCTGGAAGGTAACGCCTTGTGTAGATTATTTATCACATTTTCTCTCTCTAAATTTCGACCCTAAAATAGTTAGTGATTCATAGTGAACAGAGCTTGGTGGCTACCACCATTAAGTTTTGATTCATGGAAGCCTGTCCAATCTTGGTAACTGATCCTGCAATGGAAGTAGACTTTGACTCAAGAGAGAAAATTAGAGAGAGAGAAATTAAGAACTAACTTTTACCTACAGCTCCAGATACTTGTCTGAAATTCTTGCATCCTATGATCGATACTCCCAAGGTATTCACTTTATATTTATGCTAAGAAATAAAGTCAGTTGAGGTGATGTCAGACGTGAATTGATGAGTTGTGTTATGTTAAAAATGGTTGCCAAGCTAGGATATTGCATAGTGTGCTTTTGTGATTAGGACTATTTAGATATGGTTGCAAAATTGTTGAGGAAAAGATTTATATGCTTTAAAATCTGTAGTCCCTAATATTTTCAAACCTCTTTCAGAGAGACTGCATGTATATTTTGCTTGAGGACAAGTAAAAGGGTAAGTCTGGAGGAGTTGATATACCTTGGATTTGACCCATTTTCATCCATGGTATATAGGTGTTTTACTATATATATATATATATATATCTATGTTTTCTACTCTTCTAGGTATGTTTTCAGGTTCAAGTGCATTTTGGAATAAAGCTATGACTTTGGAGCATTTTGGAGCTTAAAGGACATTTCATCCGAGCTGACCATGTAGAGGTCGACGAGAGGAAGAACAATCGATCGATGTGCATCAGTGAAGTCGATCGACACCAAGATATGCCTCGACAAATGTAGATTAATATCGATCGATGTACACAAGTACCATCGATCGATGTCGAGACAGTGGACACACGACATTTTGGATCCAGCGGACTTGAAGCCCAAGTCCAAGCCAAATTACGAAAATACCCTGACGAGTTTTTAACCTAGTAGATTATATACTGCCTAAGTGTTTTGACGGTAGAGAGATCTTTTTGTTACAGTTTTACTTTGATAGAGAGAGAGAGAGAGAGAGAGAGAGAGAGAGAGAGAGAGAGAGAGAGAGAGAGAGAGAGAGAGAGAGAGAGAGAGAGTTTTGGAGAGAAGATCACTTGTGATTGGAACTCCTTGTGTTCATTTCTTTTCATCTATACTATGAATTCCCATTTCTTCATTGTCATGAATTGCTATGCTATGTCTGAGTAGTTTATTTATTAGATCCAGGGTTCAGATAGGTTTGTGGGATTAGCCCCAAACTGTAGATCTGCCTTGTTGTGATATTCATGATAGATTTGTATTCATTGCTTGTTTTAGCCTTGCTAACTAGAACATGATCATAGGATTGCCTACTCAAGCACCCTTGTTATCCCATCCTTACATCTATCTATCATATTAGGACTGCTAGAGAGGGCTAACCGCCAATTTAGTATCTTAATAGGGCATATCATACTCGCACATAGGCTTAGCTAGAACCCGTCGATCGATGTCCTCAACTGACTATCGGTCGACGTAGGCAAAGGTGTATCAGTCGGCGTCCCAATAGGACAGCCGATCGACACTCTTTCGTTGTCAACATACTAACCGTTGAGACACGAGATCTAGCCTAACAACTAGTGAAACATGCGACAACTGATGACTGAGTTAAGCGGTTGAACTCTAACATATCATGCATGCAACAAATAGGCATCTATAGGTATTATAATCTCCAACACCTGAATAGTGGCCCTGCATCTAATATCATTTCCAATCAAGTTACATTTACTATTTACTTCGCTTGTTACTATTGCTATTTCATTTAAACATTTACAACTCTTAGAATTAATAAACACTAGATTTAATTGTTCCCTAGCTCCTTGTGGATTCGATCCCTATGTACTACATCTGAACCTTTTTTGACGAGAGTAACACTCTTTAGGGTAATTTGAGTGGTACCAAAGATCCCCAAGGCCTCAAATCTATGTCCATCCCGGACACATAGGGAACAGCAGGCTTGTCCTCAAACGTAGGAACCGGAGCACCTTTGTTCTGAGCTTCCTCAAGAGCTACTGTTTTATATTGTTCCAAAGCCTTGTTCATGTCCCATTGGTTACTCTTCTTCTGTAGCCACTCTCTCATCAATTTCCACCGAGCGGGGACCCTTGCCCCATTTACGGCCATCACCATCTCGAGTCTCAGAGTTTCCATGGCCTCTTCCAGCTCCTGGTTCTTCTTGCCGATACTCAACGCATCCGCAGAAGATACTTCGGCTGCCCTCTCCGCATCCTTCAACTTGTCTTTGAGATCACGGATCTCCATCTCACGGGCTACGCGCTGAGCCGTCTCCTCCAAAACTTGACGCTTCAGATCATCCAGCTCTTCTCGGCTAACCAACGAGCCCTCAATGGACAGCTGCTCTCCAAAATGAAACAGCTGGGAGATAGTCTGCATGGAAACCACAGTCTCCCATCAGAAACCGGAATAGAAAGAGATCAGAAGCATTACAACATACCAGAAGAAGTCCCCCTTGGAGGAAGAATGGTGCCATCTTGAGGAAACACCTGGACGTTTAAGTTAGACAAAGCAGTAGCAAGATTTCCCACAGAATGCGCAACCTCGGCTGACTGGCGCAATGATCGGGTCGCCATACCCCCACCCCTAGATTTCTTGGTCTTAACCAGGGCGGAATGTTCGATCTTCACTGTCACCACTCGACGACTACTGGTAATCATCAGGTCGTCTACGGATACGGTCCTGCTCGCGGAACCCTTCTTTGAAGACATCACCTTGGCCGCCTCTTGATAGGCCGCAAAAGGATCGTTGCTAGTATTCCCAGACATATTCCCTGCATAAACAATCATCAGGAATCCAAACAGCGGAGCATTCAAAGTACACCAATCAAAAGACGCTTACCCCACAAGCTGCTACGATGTAACGCGCTGTCACTAAGTAGGCAAGGTACTTGAGGACGATCAAGAGGAAGCTGGCGTGCTCGAAAAACGGTATCCTCTCCCTCCGGAAGAACGGGGTGCATTCCAGCTGGAAGCATAATAAGAGGGTTAGAGGATCGAAAAGCAGCATAAACCACGCATATCCCCTAGACCTACCTAAGAAGGTCCAATGATAGGAGTGTCCAGGAAGCATCACGAAAACATATTGTTCCTGCCATTTTTTACTAAAAGCAGACCCTTTACGATCACCCTTTTGAAGCTCCTCCACAATAGGCAACCCGCTACGAGGACGAAGATGAAGCCGACCTTCATTTCCGTTCAAAGGAGCCAAGTGATAAGAGAACATAACCTCATTAATCCTGAAGGATAAGTTCTCCAGGTCACCTAGGTTCTGAATAGCCACGAGTAATCTCCAGGACGGAGGATTCAGCTGGGAAGGAGAGATCCCGAAGAAATCGCATAAACTCGCTACAAGCACTGGGATCACACCCCTAAAGCCGATATCGAAGAAAGCCTCGTAAACGGCGATCTGCCCTGGGATGAAGGTAGAGCCCGTTACTCTGGTGCTGGTATCCGAAGAATAGTGGAGGAGGAAAGAGAATACTTCCGCCACCATTCTACCAGGTCATCTTCGGTCACGGAAGATGCAGGACCTATCGGCGGAGGAGACGCATACGCATATGGAAGGGGGGGCTGCTAGGTCATGCTCCGATCCAGTGCCCGGATCAGGAGAGCTGTCGGATCGAGAACCAGAGAATCTATTCTTCTCTTTGAATCGGCCCTATTGATCATCGAAGGTGTCAGAGAGGCAGATCGTTTGGACATGTTCCATCGGTTCCTATATCGATAACTGGCGACCACAGAAAAATGAAAAACTATGGGCCTAGGAAATCACGAGGGCTAAAGCTGGAAAAGTGTAACCAAAGAGAGAAGAGAAAAAGTACATGAGTCGAAGATATGGGAAAGCAAGGAGCGCAGAAACAGGGAAGAAAAGGCAGAAGAATATATACGGAAGGAAGGGAAGCCGTTGAAAGTCTTCCCGAGGAAGTCGTACATCTCAGCAGATCTCGAAAATCGAAATTCAAAAATTATTTCCTTTTTGCAAAGGAAAGGAAATATTAGTCGAATATCTGATATTATAGGAAGGAATCTTTAAAAAGCAGGAAAGATCCCTTGGTCTCTCCGATTCTCCAGCCCGTGCGTGATTTAAAACATCAGCGCTCCAGCCTCATCGTCTCCAGGAGATAAGAGAAATTACTATTAGACTCCGGTCAAACACGAAGGAACCAACCATCACCTGGGTTCAGAATGAGTTCCGGCTTGAGTGGAACCCAGGCTAGCAAGACCAGCGGAACGGGGTCCTGCCTAAGGGGAAGCAACTCCGGTTGACTTGAGTGCACAGGTTATTCCCCGACTTCGATGACGAAATCGAGAAATAAGGACAAACTGTTGGGGAAAATACTCCGGGTTCATTTCCTCCAGCCTCCATGTAGGACCCAGACCCTCGGGTCCCCGATAAGGGAACACTCCAGGTCCCCGCTAGAAGTAACCCTGAGTTCGGTCTCTGGAACCGAGCTCCCTTCCAAGAAATGGATAACTTCCAATAAGGAGAACCTTCCATATTTCCGAATATGGAAGAGTTAAACCTAAGGAAACCGACTCCTAAACGACTATATAAGGACTACTAAAACCCAAAAGCAAAGGATCGACTTCCCCAAGGCTTAGAGACTAGAACTAGACGGCTAGAACTAGGGTTCTTATTCAATACTTTGTAACCTCTCTTGTTCTTGCTTACTCTATCTAATAAAAGTCTCTTGAAGCTTATCTCTTTATTATCCTTCCTAAATCCTCACAAAATACCTATAAACTTACCTAGTTTACCAACTTGTGCAACACTCTGTATTACTCACCAGGAGCCTACACAAAAATCCCCTAACACTTGTCGACCGACATCATCCACCCGACATCGATCGACATTCCATCTCGGACATCGATCGATAATGAGCTGCGAGAGATGGTTACGCCTTTGGTACTTGTACGTGACAACAATGGAGACCTGCATGACCAGGACGGTCATCTGCGTAATGCAGTAGGTCAGAGGATAGATGCTCAAGGGGTTGCAATCCCTGAGCCTGATGTTACTGCTACAGGTACTACCTTACCTGTAGATGAAGCTGTGCAACCCAAAACGTTGGTTGATTACAACCTTCCAGATTGATACTACACCAACAGATCAGCCATTCTTCCTCCCACCATTGAGAGGGATTTTGAGTTGAAAACGCAGTACTACACACTTGTGGGACAGCTACCCTACCATGGATTATCCCACGAGCATCCTATGGACCATCTGGAGAGGTTCGAGGATCTGATTTCTGCTATTAGAGTCGAGGGAGTCTCTGAGGACTACCTGTTATGCAAGCTCTTCAGGTACTCAGTTTCTGGAGAAGCTCTGCATTGGCTCAAGCAGTTACAACCAGGATCTCTTAAATCCCAGAACGACATCAAGAATGAATTCTTATGCAATTTCTTTGATGAAGCAAGTGCTGAAGACTTGAGGAGCAAGATTGCTACATTCACTCAGGAGCCTGCAGAATCATTCAGAGGCTCTTGGATCAGATTTAAGTCTTACCAGAGAGACTGTCCACACCATGAATTCAATGAAGTACAACTGCTCAGTACTTTCTACAGAGGCGTCGCGGTGCAGTACCAGATGGCTCTTGATGCTTCCAGCAACGGACATTCAACAACAGGAATCCAGAACAGGCAGTTAAGGTTATTGAAAACCTAGCATCCAGCAACATCACCAACAACACTGATTTTGAGAGGAAGAGATCTGCCACCATCCTTGGGAATGATCAGATGGATGAGGTGAATGCAAAACTGGACAGTGTTCACAAGCTTCTTAGGAAGCAGGTCAGCTTTGTTGAAGATGCAGAAGCTGTAGAGGGTAGAGCAGAAGAAGAAGAAGTGAACTACATTGGTGGAGCAGGATTCCAAGGTTCTGGAAACCAAGGTGGAAACAAAAACTCCTATGGAAACAGGAGTAACTTCAACCAAAATTCACAGTACCAGAAACCCTACAACAACAGCTACAGCAACAACATGAATTTTGGAAGTTCCTACTACCAGAAGCCACCGGTGTTGGACTCAATTTTAGGCAATACCTTAACGGGCCGCGACCAAAGACATGGGCCTTAGGGAGCTGAAGCCCACACTAAATAATCGAGTTCGAAGAGGTCTTGCCGAGGTCGCGGATATCGCGGAACAAGAGATGGAGATCTCGGAGCCGTTACGAACATCACGGGATCGACTTACTATAAAAGAAAAAGGAGGAACACGGAGGAAGGCACGTTGAAAACCTTAGAGAGAGCTACACACATACATCGACCTTGTTTTCTCCCTGTTCTTAGATCCTTTCCTTTATCGATCTCACTTGTGTAATTCTATCTAGTTCAACTTATTTTATTCGATCCTATTCATCAATAAAGTCCATTTTTGCCTACTGTAAACTGTTAACATCGTTGTGTTCTAAAGATATCGTTGCCTATATTTTTTATCTTCCCTAGATCAAACTCCCGATCACTATCAAATACTTAGTGTAGATTTTAGGTTCTACATTTTGGCACCGACTGTGGGGAAGATAAACGAAAAACATCTTTGCTAAGAAACCGATCTAAGTTTCCTAAGCGCGACTATGGATCCTAACCAGACAACCGGAACCGGTCCTTCAAGGGTCAATGAGATCGATCCTATCTGGCCCGACTCCAGAACCGGAATAACAACAACTCGGTTAGCGGGAGCCAATGACGCGACCGAAACAGCCCAGACGCAACGAATCGCTCCAATCGGGAGTTCGAGTCAAGAACGATCTCTTCCGATCAATCAGACGTCAATCTCGGAACGAGCTGGCCCTCGAGTCTGGAACCGCCCCGGTGATAGACCATCCTCCGACGACCTATCCCGATCCCAATCCAGACCGATTTCGCCGACTCCTCTAGTCTAAACTCGAGGAGAACTAACCGAACTCCGAGGGATGATGACAACTCTAATCGACGAGATTCAAAATCAAAGGATCGCCAACCAATCAGTTGCTAACAGACTGGACCAAGCTGAAAGAGAACTCGCAGAGCATAGAGCTGCAAATATTCGAGAAAGAAATCAAACGCCCCTTGATCCGTTAAGAGCGACGTCCAACCCCCAAAGCACCAGACTGTTCGATACTCCAGAGATCTCGAGCGCTCGATCTGGGCGCTACAGAGGAGAAAATTCACAATGACCCCAGCCACAGGGCATGACCCACCGAAGCTTAAGCTACAGTGGATTGGACGAAATCAACACTGGGCTCCAACGCCCACAAAGCACTCCGATCCAATTCCAGAACGGATCAACGGAAAGGCAGGGGGAGCCAAGGACACGGATCCCACCACCGAACCATTCTATCTCTGAGAATCAAACTCCATCCGCAACGAGAACCTTCCATCAAGCAGGGCTTGATAACCAAACCGAACAAGTTCGGAGACACGACCTTAGCGGTCCCGTCAACATTGACCCCCAAAGGGAAGACTTAGGGATCCCAAGCAAAACTGGGACGTTTCAGAATTACATCGAAAGGAACGATTCCGAACTCAAAAGGATATATGCGATCGTGAACATGGCAATGAGTTCTGCACCCGATATCGACATGGTCATCGAGGAAACGAGAAGGACTCCGTTCACAAACAAAATCGCCAGTGTAAGGCTGCATCACGTCGGGAAACTGAAATTCCCCAAATACGCCGGAAACACAGACCCAAAGGAGCATGTACGAGCCTTCCGTCTAGCAATATCTAGATCACACCTCACCGACGACGAAAAAGAAGCAGGTTACTGCCGCTTCTTCGCCGAGAACCTCACCGGGGCCTCCCTCGAGTGGTTCGCAGGATTATAAGAAAATTCAATCGACAATTTCACCCAGTTGGCATCTACGTTCCTCAAACAATACTCAGTCTTCATAGAGACAAGAGTTACCGAAGCAGATCTCTGGAATCTCAAACAAGCGCCTTTTGAGCCATTAAGAGCGTACATAAACAAATTCCGAGAAATCAAGGCCAAGATCTCACATCCGAACGAAGTCGTTGCCCTCGCGGCCCTAAAGAATGGCGTCTGGTTCTCATCCAAATTCAGGGAAGAATTTGCGGTACGAGCACCTATCTCGTTGGATGACACCCTACACCGAGCCTCTTATTTCGCCACCCACAAGGAGGAGGTCGCAGCCTTGAAAGAACAGTATAGCGCGAACAAGAACAGCACAACCAAAAAGCCTGCCACTCCTAAAGAACCAACCACCAAAGGGAAACATTCCTATGTAATAAATGATTCGCCGCAAAAGTCTTCAACATAAGACCTCAGCAAATACTGCGCTTTCCATGATCGCAAGGGTCATTCGACCGAAGAATGTCGAGCCGCACTTCACAATCAAAACGAAAATAAGAAAAACAACGAAGAAGCCGAAGAAGAAGAAGAAGAGCCAGTGACTCCGAAATCCAACCGAAAGGCCAAAGTCCCAACAAACAAAAGAGGCAGGGAGATCGAGCAGGAATCACCAAGCTCTCCACCCCCAGCCCCGAAGAAAAGAGTCGACATGATTTCATGGGGGCCTAACAACAACGCAACGACGAAATCAAGAGCCAGACTGAAGGGAAAATTCGTTTCGAGATCACAATAGCAATCCGCACATTGATAAAAACCGATGAAGCCACTCCCCCTCCCAGTGTCAATGACTACAACCTAGACACAGAGTCACCTCGCAGAAAAATCCCCAACTTCAAATGAAAGAACAAAATGACCAAAATTTGCGAGCTATTAGAAAACCGATTGCCCTACAACTTCAGAAAAAAGACAGAATACAAACCCGTAATCAAAATCTGTCTGGGGGGGGGCGGCAGAGACACTACCGACCACCACTGACTAAGAGATGGAATCTCCCGACCCACTAGAAAGGCAAAAAACGAATCGACTTCATTTAGGGAGGCTCCAAGTTCTGCAATTCAGTCAACTCGATCAAAGCGTACCAACGAAGAGCCGAAAACAGTGTAGGAATAAGAGAGCCCCTATCAGGCCCCGATTATGAAATCAACTTTGACAAAAACGAGACCAAAAATCTCGATAAACCACATGACGATGCCCTTGAAATACGACTCGACGTCGGCGGCTGCGAACTATGTCGAGTAATGATCGTCACCGAAAGCTCGGCCGATGTCCTCTTCTACGACGCGTTCAAAAGAATGGGATTCACCAAAGCACTCATAAAACAAGAACGAACACCATTCATTGGATTCGCAGGAGAAACCACCTATTCCCTCGGATTAATCGAACTCGCAGTAACCGCTGGAGAAATCAGGAAAATCGTAGAGTTCATCGTGATAGACCGTCCAGCCCCGTTCAACGTGATCCTTGGGAGTCCTTGGGTATATAGCATGAAGGCAGTTCCTTCGACATATCACCAATGCCTGAAATTCCCAAACCCGAAAGGAGTCGAGACTATCAGAGGAAGTCAGAAGAGCTCCAGAACATGCTACCTCGCAAGCCTCAAAGACATCGAGCAGCACCTCTAGCCGAGCGGTCTAAACCAACAACAAACGTACCCATGTACACGAACCACCGACCAACATACCCTGTCTCAGGGAAAATAATCAAACTACGTTATGACTTGATCCCTCGACGAAGGAACGTAGGCAACTCACGACAAGAGTCCAGTCACCCTCCAACCACAAAACTCAGAAGAAGCACGTCGTAACACCCGAGCAACAACGGCACAAAAATATTAAACTGCTTTTCTTTTGCAAGTTTGTAACTAAACAAAATCCGACATATTAATAAATATAGCTCTTTGATATCGCAGTTCGAGCATATCAGATTTCTTATATCTACAAATCGTAAAACTGTAAGAGTCAACCGGAAACGGAGACCCTGATCAAGTCTTCGGTTGCGGCCAACTCCGCTAACGAGCGCAACAAAACTAGCTAACAAAATCTTTTGTTGCAACAAAACCTTCGACGAAAGTATGTACAACAAATCAATTCACGGCCCAAAAGATCGGCCCCACAAAAACCAAATAATAAAAGCAAACAAACTGGGACTCACGACCCCGTCTTTATAAATAATAAATAAAGCAACAAAAAGCAAAAAAGGGAAAACAAAAACAGAAAAACCCTAAAACTACTCTTCAATGCCAAATTCGCCATCTTCGAACTGACTACCCGAGCACTTCATCACATCGTCCACCGCAGAGGGAACCTTAGCAAAGAAATCCTCTGGCAGATCCTCCGAAATCTGAGGCAGATCGAGCTTCCCAACGGAGAAATCCAAAACCGCCATTACATCAAGCTCGGATCCGAGCTCAATCTCCTTTGTTCGAAGTCGCAACAACTCATCCGAAGCCAGAAGATTGTTATTCATGATTTCCTTCAAGAGATCTATGTTCACCATAACCTCACTGAGACGAGCTTCACAATCAGTTGCGGCCTTCTTCTTCTCCCACTTTTCCTTCAGGGATACCAACACGTCAAAGTAGCTGTCCGCCAGAGCCTTTTTGGCGTCATAAGTTGCGCGACGAATGTCGTCAGAAAACTTATTAGCAGAAGACTAGACCTTCGCTTCCAAAAAGGAAACTTGCTCGAGGGTCGATTTCCTCTCATTACTCACAACCCGCAGACGAGCTTCGAGCGAAGAAGGCTGAATTCCCTATTTCTTGGCATCGGCCAGTTGAGCAGCATTTGCTCGCTCCTGATCCTGAGCCATCTTCAAACAGAGCTTCAGACTCTCGAACGATCTTCTTTATCTTGTAAAGCTCGTCAGAGTGTGGAACATCTTGCTGGAGCATTTCCAAAGTCGCCGCGAACTCGTTGTTAGCCTCCATAGCCTGGAATGTAACAAATCAGCACAGACAAAACAAACCAAAGATTCAACAAGGACCAAGTGTCAAAAAGAACAACCCTAGCGTGGGCCACATCCATCTTCACGTAGGTCTCACGCTTAGTCATATTCCGCAAAAAGGGAAGTGGACACTCAGCAGGTTTGAAGTGCCTCACCAAGTGAGTGACACTATTAGGTTCTTCCGTAATAGTACAATCTTTGGAGTGGGAAAACTTCCAATGAAATGGCTTAGCAACGGCCGCCTCGCCCGAAACACCGAGACGATGGTCCGAACCATTCGTTTTATCTTTCTTCGGGGGGGGGGGGGGGGGGGGGGGCGATCACGTCCCTCCGAACCCGTAGAGATCCTTAACCTCTTGAGTTAAAGCCCTCGGGAGTTGGGTCTCCTCCCGAAAAACTTCCGTAAGCGCTTCGCTCACATCTCCAGATCGAATGTGTTCTGCATTAACATTACCAGTTCGAGTTTGCGCCTTATCGGAGTCGCGAAGATTCGATCTTCTCAAAGCCATGTTACATTGACAAGCAAAAGCAAAACAAAACACTTGTTGAATCATGAGGCAAAGTGGAGCTTTATAAGGATCAAGGCTCCACCATATCCCAACGACCCAAACAGAAAGAATCTCGAAGGATAAGGAAACAAAGATATCCTGAAAAAATTATGCTTTTCCCTTAAGAATATTGATATACCTTGGATTTGACCCATTTTTATCCATGGTATATAAGTATTTTACTATATATATATATATATATATATATATGTTTTCTACTCTTCTAGGTATGTTTTCAAGTTAAGGTGCATTTCGGAGTAAAGCTATGACTTTGGAGCATTTTGGAGCTTAAAGGACATTTCACCCGTGCTGACAACTTAGAGGTCGACGAGAGGAAGAATAATCGATCGATGCGCATCAGTGCTGACGATCGATATCAGGAAATGCCTCGACAGATGAAGATTAATATCGATCGATGTACACAAGTACCATCGATCGATGTCGGGACACCAGACGCGACATTTTGGATTCCGCAGACTTAAAAACCAAGGCCAAGCCAAATTACCAAAATGCCCTGACGAGTTTTTAACCTAGTAGAATATATACTGCCTAGTGTTTTGACGGCAGGAAGAACAGAGCTTTTCTTTCTAGACCTACTTTTGTTACAAGTTTCATTTGGAGAGAAGATCACTTGTGATTGGAACTCCTTGTTTCTATTTGTTTTCATCTATTCTATGAGTTTCTGTTTATCTATTGATATGAATTGCTTTGCTATGTCTGAGTAGTTCAACTGTTAGATCCAGGGTTCAGATAGGTTTGTGGGATTAGCCCCAAACTCTAGTTCTGCCTTGTTGTGATATTCATGATAGATTTGTATTCATTGTTTGTTTTAGCCTTGCTAACTAGAACTTGATCATAGGATTGCATATTCAAGCACCCTTGTTATCCCATCCTGAAATATATCTATCATATTAGGATTGCTAGAGAGGGCTAACCGCCAATTTAGAATCTTAGTTGGGTATTTCATACTCGCGCATAGGCCTGGCTAGAACCCGTCGATCGATGTCCTCAACTGACAATCGATCGATGTTGGCAAAGGTGTATCGGTCGACGTCTTAATAGACTATCGATCGACACTCTCTTGTGTCTGCATCTAACCGGTGAGACACAAAATCTAGTATGTTAACCAGTGGTACATGCGACAGCTGATCACTGAGTTAAGCGAATGAGCTCTAATATATCATGCATGCAACAGTTAGGCATCTATAGGAATTATAATCTCCAACACCTGAATAGTGGCCCTGCATCTAATATCATTTCCAACCTAAGTTACATTTATCATTTACTCGCTTGTTACTATTGCTATTTCATTTAAACATTACAACCTTTAGAATTAATAAACACTAGATTTAATTGTTCCCTAGCTCCTTGTGGATTCGATCCCTAAGTACTACATCTGAACCTCTTTTGATGAGAGTAACACTCCTTAGGGTAATTTGAGTGGTATCAAATTTTGCGCCGTTGCCGGGGAGCTTTGATCGCCATTAGATTTAGTTTTATTAATTCTTATTCTTTTCTTTACCCCATTTTCTAATAATCTTTCTTTTTCTTGTCTTTTCAGGTGCATACCCAGGGGTACCAGAAGCAACAAGGAGAAAGACTTGCTGTTCTCAGACGATCCTGCTCATTTGGAACGCACCATCCGTAGAGGTCAACATGCCACATCGCTCGATGCAACCACTTCGTCGTCGATCGATACGCACAACCAACCGTCGACCAACACCAGACCATCATCGTCGATCGATCCCAATCGTTCGACAACGATCGATACTACACCGCGTACGTCGATCGATACCGTGTCGTCAAAAATGGTAAACATTATTAGTCTAACTCAGGATGAGAATGGAAACCTGTATGACCAGGCCGGTCATCTGCGTAATGCAACAGGTCAGAAAATAGATGCTCAGGAAACTGTAATCCCTGATGCTGATGCTACAGGAGCTGCTCAACCTGTAGATGAGGACGCTCGATCGAAACCACTGGCCGACTACAATCGCCCAGATGAGTACTATTCTAACAGATCAGCTATTCGACTTCCGGAGATCCAGAAGCAGAATTTCGAGCTGAAGCCTCAATAATACACTCTCGTGTCGCAGATACCCTACTCTGGGTTACCGCACGAGCATCCTATGGACCATTTGAACGGTTCGAGGATCTAATCGCTGCCATTCGGATGGAAGGAGTCCCCGAAGATTACTTGCAGTGCAAGCTCTTCAGATACACGCTCAATGGAGAAGCGATGCACTGGCTTAGGTAGCAACCCACAGGATCTTTAACATCCTGGAGCGACATCAAGAATGCTTTCTTACGAAACTTCTTCGATGAGGCGCGCGCTGAAGAACTTCGGAACAAAATTTCCACATTCTCGCAGAAGGCTGAAGAGTCTTTCAAAGATGTGTGGATTAGATATAGGTTCTTCCAGCGAGACTGTCCACACCACGGATTTAATGAAGTGAAGCTTCTAAGCACTTTCTTCCGAGGTCTCGCCTTACAGTATCAAATGGCTCTTGATACGGCGAGTGAAGGAAACTTCACTACTCGGAATCCGTTGGAAGCTGTGAGACTTATCGAAAACCTTGCTAACAGCAGCAACACCAAAAACACTGACTCTGAACGGAAGAAGTCTGTAGCCTCTATCGGGAAGGAACAGATGGACGAAGTAAGAGCTAAGTTAGATGTGGTGCACGAGCTTCTTAGGAAGCAAGTCTGTTCAGCTGAAGGAGAAGTAGCAGATACAGAAGGAGAAAAAGATGTGAACTACATCGGAGGTACCGGATTCCAAAAATTTGGAAACCAAGGCGGAAACAGAAACTTCTTTGGAAATGGCCAAAGAAGTAACCAAAGTTCACAATTTCAAAAACCCTTCAACAACAGCAAGAGCTACTCGAACTCTTACTACCAAAATCCACCACCCCAGACTCAGGAAAGCAAGATCGAAGAGATGCTTGATCGAATGCTGTTGGGACAACAACAAATCACTATGGATTTCAATGGTAAGATAGACTCTGCCTACAACAATCTGAACACCAATATCGAGACCTTAGGGACTCAGGTGAGTGTGGGAACCAAAATTCGCACTGTCGATTTCCGTTTAAATAAGGAAACTAGGAAAACCCTAATTTCCCAGAGGTCCCGGATCTCTGCGAGTGCCAACGACAAGTGACCAAATACATGCGGAAATTATCAAAAGATAACAAATGAGTTTAGAGAAAACAGTTGATCTTATTTCGAGTCCGCGTAAGAGCGTTGCGATCATTACAAGAGATCATGAAAGCTTTGGCCGCAAAGGCTGTCAGCGAGTTACTTAGTTCTAGCGACCTAATAGCTCAAACCTAGTTGAGTCGCAGCTCGATAACGAAAGACGAAATAGATAAAGAAAAGGTTTTTGATTGATTTCGGACTGAACCTTGTTAAAGGCTGCCTACGTACCCCTTTCGAGGATCAAGCCGAACGTAGTTCAATTGATAGAGCTGGACAAGAGATCAAACTGCCGGGGCGAGTTCGTCTAATAATTGAGTGCCAGTCATAGAAACCGAACTTGTCGAGAATAAAGCCTAAAGTTTCTAAGTGCAGAGAATTCCGAATCTAAAAAGTTATCTCTCCCTTCTTGCTCCTCGCCTAGGACTCCTTATATACTAGCTCCAAGGTCGGTTTACGCTTTTACTCTTCTGCCCTTAAGCCGTCATAGCATAAAAATGGAGATATTCCATTTTCCTGATCTTCACAATTATCTTCAAAACTTCCGTATTTATCCGCGGAAACTTGACATTTATCCTTCCTTGTGGGCCAAGCGTAAACCATGTTGTGGTTTACGGGCTTTTGGTTAGGAAAATCATAGGATGGGCCTCGAGTCGTGTTTTAGGTCCCTTTGGGCCGTCTTCCGACTCGACACGTTTACTACGAGTTTTCCGCGGTTTCTAATCCGCTAAGTTTGATCGATGAATTAGAATGGCGGGAAACATGGACTGAGCTTGCTATGGTCTTCGGGAGATAGCGTTCGAAGGTTTGACGAGAATGCAAGAACTGGTGTCGTATCGATGTTCGGAAAGGTTCAATCGCTACACAGCGACCGAATTTTGGCTCGAGCCCAGTCGCTTCGTAGCGACCGAGGGACAAGCGCTCGGTCGTTACGTAGCGACCGAGCGGGACGAGCGCTCGGTCGCTATGTAGCGACCGAGCATTGGCTTGGGCTCGGTCGCTACGTAGCGACCGAGCGGGCCGATCGCTCGGTCGCTACGTAGCGACCGAGCTTTGGCTCGAGCTCGGTCGCTACGTAGCGACCGAGCGGGACGAGCGCTCGGTCGCTACGTAGCGACCGAGCTTGGCCGAGCTCGTTCGCTACGTAGCGACCGAGCGGGACGATCGCTCGGTCGCTACGTAGCGACCTAGCTTTGACTCGAGCTCGGTCGCTACGTAGCGACCAAGCGGGACGAGCGCTCGGTCGCTACGTAGCGACCGAGCTTTGGTTCGAGCTCGGTCGCTACGTAGCGACCGAGCGGGACGATCGCTCGGTCGCTACGTAGGGACCGAGCTTGGCTCGAGCTCGGTCGCTACGTAGCGACCGAGCGGGACGGACGCTCGCTTGCTACGTAGCGACCGGGCTGTGTGCATGCTTGGTCGCCGCGTATCGATCAAGCTTAGCTTGTCTGTGGTCCGATTGTCGTACTCGAGCTTGTCCGTGGCCGAATTGGATACATGTCTGTTTTCCTACGGACAATCAGTATTTAGTGGTTCGATTGAGATTTGAACAAGATTTTACCGCAAGGCTCTTTGTAAAGATATCTTTACGAAGATTACTTTTGCGTAAAAATGTTAATGCTGATTTTTACGGACTTTTAGACATTGATTCCGTCGTGACCGATTTTGACCCCAACAGTGAGAAAACTTGAAACCCAAGTAATTCAGACGGGCGAGACTATAAAGAGGCAAGAAGCTTTCGCTAGAGAGGCAGGAGCCGACAAACGAAAACACCACGTAAATGCTATCATAGATGATGATTTCTGGCAAGTGGTGAGAAATGAAAAGCTTGAGGAAGGAGATTTCAAAATCGAAAGCTCCATGAGTCTCGGCGGATCCTAATGGTGTCGACCGATGTCGTTGAACTCGCATCGATCGACAGACCATGATGAAGATTGATGGACGGATTACTCCAGTCATCGATCGACGTCGTGTGCCAATTCGACTGAATGCAATGCGGTTCGAATTCTAACTCACAAGAATTCGCAGCTAAGCATCCTCACCCACCCTCCCCTTTCTATGAAAAAATCGATCGATCGGTTGAGCCAACCATCGATCGACAGAGTGAGTCCGACGTCGATCGTCACAACACACCTTCCATCGATCGACAGGCACCTCTGACATACCGAGTGCGGTTACCCTCAATCGATAATGATTACATCAATGCACTCAGACCACCACCTAAACCATTAGCAAACCTACCCGAACCCAAACCCAACCCTTTAAATAGTTCACCAGAATCTGTTCAAGAAGAACAAGAATCTGAAGGGAGAAGGTTAAGGAAAAGAAAGGAGAAGATTCCTAAAAACCTTAAGAGGGAAGCTAACGATAATGAGATGGATGGTTTCACTAAACGAGTCATCAGAATCCCAATCGAAAAACCTTTTGATGAAGCTTACTTCACACACCGGTTGTGGATGTTCTTTAGAGAAACAAAGGTAACTGAGGAGGACATTAGGAGAATGTTTCATCATGTCAGAGAGAAGATGAAACACAGGATCACATTGACGAAGAAGAGTGATCCTGGGAAGTTTGCAATACCATGCGTAGTCAAGGGTGTTGAATTTCCCCATTCAATGTGTGACACAGGAGCATCAGTTAGTATCCTCCCTAGGATCATGGTAGACCAGCTTGGTTTGACCATCGAACCCTCAACAGAATCCTTCACCTTCGTGGATCTTTCAGAGAAACGATCAGGAGGCATCATAAGAGATCTGGAGGTACAGATTGGTAATGCCCTTGTCCCTGTAGATTTTCATGTCTTAGACATCGAGCTTAACTGGAACTCTTCACTTCTGCTTGGAAGATCTTTCCAAGCTACAGTAGGAGCTGTATGTGATATGAACAAAAACAAATTGTGTCTAACGCTCATACACCCAAACATCCACTACGACCCCATCCATTAATTCTGTGGATTATGGGAAAGAATTTGGCTTCATTGGCGCATGCCATTGTGGAGCAGAGTATGAATCGGAGTACGAAACAGAGTACTCGGAATCGATCGACACCCCAACCTTTCCATCGATCGATTCTAATGTATCGATGGTGATCGATGACCGCAACAACACGTCACTCGACGTAATGCACCCAGTTGACCATTTTGCTTCACCTAATCATTGTTACCCCCACTTTGACTTCCAACCTCCAAGAAAGAGAGGACATGATGACTATTCCATAGGCAGTTGGGCAGACAGTGGTTTCCATGAAAGTTTTGCAGTTGACACTGTAATTACTTCATCTAACGAGGAACATACAGAGGAATACGATGAGGATTATTGGAAAGAACGTGCAATAGAAATGTCTTTGCAGGATGAAAGATTTGAAACACATAAGTTCACAAACACGTTTCCAACATCGATCGCCGAAGTGCACTCCACATCGGTCGATACCCACCCTCGTCCAGCAAAACAACCGCTCACATCGATCGACACCCACACAGAAACATCGATCGATATTCGCATCGCAGCGAAAATCCAGGAGCAGGAGAATATTCCCTCCCCAACTAGGTTTATAGATACCTATATAAATCGTTTTGCACCTCCGAAACCACCTACACACATAAGAGCAAACACACAAGCAAAAAAGATGAACACTCTTCCTTCTACATCAACAGAAAAATCCATGAAGAGCAATCATCTCAAGAACAAAAGTTCTGCAGAAATTACACTGCCATCGATCGATGTAATTGTATCTACATCGATCGATCCTACTCTAAACCCTAATCTTTCTATTTCTAAATTGAATGATTATGCAAACATTGATTACGGTTTTCTAACACCTGATGAATTTGGTATTTTCAGGGACACAGATGGCAACGCACGTGCAATGGATGGAAGGATTTTACAAGTGTCCAGAGAGGACATAGCATACATCCTTCAAGTAGCCAATGGACCTGACAACCTATTCTCACAGCAACGTGGCACTCCAGACGTCATTCAAACAGATTCTAACAACCACGCAGGAGTCGCCACAACAGAGATCAACCCAGATCTATCACGCCAACCAAAAGGACAAGCATCGATCGACGGTACATCGGAGACATCGATCGACAGGGTAACACCAACGTCGATCGATATGGATGAACCGACGTCGATCGACAGACGGTATGAATTTGGGAACCACGCTTTCGACATGTATGGAGCCAGAAAGTTCACTTGGGAACAAAGGGACAAATATGGAGTCTACAGAGATGAGCGTGGACACGCACGAAGCGCAGCTGGTGAGATGATACCTGTCACAAAGGACAACATCAGTGAAATACTGGAAAGAGCATCTCTTTTTGAAGAGAGCCACATCTGTCTTCCAGAACATGCCACTTCCTTCACACTCACAAGACTGGCACCAGAACTTTATACCAAAGAAGAAATCGATGAAATGGTGTTTGGTATTTGTGGAGCCCAGGAGAAACTGGGAGAGGAGCTCAAAACACTGGTAGATGAAACACATCAGCCTTTGGATAGAGGCTAAAATGAGCTTTTCAGATGTATGGCAGAAATGAGGACAGAAATTGAAAGTTTATGTCAGCAACTTGAGAAGGAAGCTACGACCTCAGCATCGATCAACGCACCACGTGCAACATCGATCGACGTCAGTCTTCCTACAGCTAAGATCCTTGCAGAACCGCGATGTTCAATATAATACAGGGATGAATGGAAAGTCTCATACATCGACACGAGGATAAACGACGTTTACTGCCCTTTCAACAACAACGTGGACTGGCTAAGCACTACAATCGAGCTACTACAGCAAGATCTGGACACCATTCGCAAGAAGGACCAACATCCAGCCACATCGATCGACATGTGCACCTTCACATCGCTCGACGCCAAAGTCTCAGCAATGGATGAGAGGCTGAGGACTTACGAGGATATGCATGACCGCTTTATATCACCAGTCATGACATATTTAAACAAATTGTCTAGTCAATTACTTGATGCCCAAAAGGATATTGAAAACATTACTAATCAAAGTTTTTTGCAGGTAAAATCAGCATCGATCGACAGGCTAAGAGGACCCTGGATCGATGGCAAGAAACATGTGGAGTTACTTCCTTACACAGCAGCAGAGGTTGACAAGATCACATCCAAGATCTACACTGCTATAGACACCATGGAGGAACGACTTGACAAACGCTGCGATGACATCTACTTTCCATTCGACAACAAAATCAGGGGACTAGACAGCCACGCAGAATGGCTACAGAAAGAAGTCAAGGCCATTCAGAGGCAACTCACAGCTCAACATCAAATATCAGCATCGATCGACAGGACAACACCAAAATCGATCGACGGCAACTCACCGAGATCGACCAACGAACACATAGTCGCATCGATCGACGCCGAGTCTATACCAATCGGCGAGCAGCTGATACACAAGACAGTAGAGTCAATGCAAAAGGAACTGACAGATCTTTCAGCATACGCCTATGACAGCATAGGCTGGCACCAGGTCAGCATTGACAACATTCAAGAAAGGCTACAGAATATCTCTAATGTACTTGAGAAGATGGATGACAAATGGACAAGAAATGATGAGGCCACAAGAAGTTTCATTGCATCTTGGTCCAGAATGCGCAGAGATGACGTGGATGCTTGCTTTCCAACAAGCAGCTGCTTCTCCACCCAATAGCCAATCACTACCACAGTCAAGGTAAATGACTATAACCAAGCGCTGAGTGGGAGGCAACCCACTATTAGGTATTTTACTTTGATTTTATTAGCTAGCATTTAATTTCTTTCGTTTTATCTCTTTCAGATTTAGCAGAACCAAGTAGGAGGACTTGAATATCGACCGACGACGAGACGTCGACATCGTTCGACATAGGCAACCACACGACGACCGATGTAACACTTACCCATCGATCGATATTTAATCCGGTCAGATGTATCTTACCTACTTGTTACATTTCGTACATCATACACTTTTCATCATAACTCCAGCTGAGTTACACTGGAACAGTGTAATTTAAGTCTGGGGGGAGATTTAATGATATAATTTATTTTATTCTTACGTAAAAAGGAATTTCAAATAAATTATGCTTAGCTATCGAAAATAGGGACTATAATCTTATATTGGTTTAAACATGAATATCTAACCAATCTTTAGCACCATTTTAGATTTATTGATTGCAGATAGCACTAAAGATGCTAAAGCGGATCAACCTATCAACTACACACTTGCCTTGAACCGTATGAAGTAACCAAAGCTGATTTCCAACACTAAACCTGACATAACCGCTTGTCTTGGGGCTTGGTATACATGGGATCGGATTCTTCAGATAGGTCTGGAAGGTAACGCCTGGTTTAGATTATTTATCACATTTTCTCTCTCTAGATTAGTCATAGAGTATATAAAAAAAAATAATAATAATAAAAAAAATAAGTAAGATCTATTGTTTAATTAGGATGAGTCTGAACAGGACTTGGTGGCTAAAACCATTAAGGCTTGATTCATAAAGACTCAAATAAAAGAGTTCGAAACGGAACTTGGAGGCGGCAATCTTCAAGGCTCGCTTTCGCAAAGAACTCTTGGATAAAGGTCAAAAAGAAGTGAACAGAACTTGGTGGCAACCACCATTAAGTTTTGATTCATGGAAGCCTATCCAATCTTGGTCACTGATCCTGCAATGGAAGTAGACTTTGACTCAAGAGAGAAATTTAGAGAGAGAGAAACTAGGAACTAACTTTTACCTGCAGCTCCAGATACCTGTCTGAAATCCTTGCATCCTGTGATCGATACTCCCAAGGTAAAGCATTCACTTTATATTTATGCTAAGAAATGAAATCAATAGAGGGGATGTCAGACGTGAATTGATGAGTTGTGTTATGTTAGAAATGGTTGCTAAGCTAGGATATTGCATAGTGTGCTTTTGTGATTAGGACTTTTTAAATGTGGTTGCAAAATTGTTGAGGAAAGATTTCTATGTTTTTAAAATCTTAAGTTCCCAAATATTTTCAAACAGACTGCCTGTATGTTTTGCTTGAGGACAAGCAAAAGGGTAAGTCTGGGGGAGTTGATATACCTTGGATTTGACACATTTTTATCCATGGTATATTATTATTTTACTATATATATATCTATGTTTTCTACTCTTCTAGGTATGTTTTCAGGTTCAGGTGCATTTCGGAGTAAAGCTATGACTTTGGAGCATTTTGGAGCATAAATGACATTTCACCCGAGCTGACCACTTAGAGGTCGGCGAGAGGAAGAATAATTGATCGATGCGCATCAGTGCTGACGATCGATATCAGAAAATGCCTCGACAGATGAAGATTAATATCGATCGATGTACACAAGTACCATCGATCGATGTCGAGACACCAGATGCGACATTTTGGATTCAGCAGACTTAAAGACCAAGGCCAAGCCAAATTACCAAAATGCCCTGACGAGTTTTTAACCTAGTAGAATATATACTGCCTAAGTGTTTGACGGCAGAGAGAGCTTTTCTTTTCTAGACCTAGTTTTGTTACAAGTTTCATTTGGAGAGAAGATCACTTGTGATTGGAACTCCTTGTTTCATTTTCTTATCATTTATTCTATGAGTTTCTATTTATCTATTGATATGAATTGCTTTGCTATGTCTGAGTAGTTCAACTGTTAGATCCAGGGTTCAGATAGGTTTGTGAGATTAGCCCCAAACTATAGATCTGCCTTGTTGTGATATTCATGATAGATTTGTATTCATTGCTTGTTTTAGCCTAACTAACTAGAACTTAATCATAGGATTGCATATTCAAGCACCCTTGTTATCCCATCCTGAAATATATCTATCATATTAGGATTGCTAGAGAGGGCTAACCGCCAATTTAGAATCTTAGTAGAGCATTTTCATACTCGCGCATAGGCCTGGCTAGAACCCGTCGATCGATGTCCTCAACTGACAATCGATCGATGTTGGCAAAAGTGTATCGGTCGACGTCTTCATAGACTATCGATCGACACTCTCTTGTGTCTGCATCTAACCGGTGAGACACAAGATCTAGTCTGTTAACCAGTGATACATGCGACAGCTGATCACTGAGTTACGCGAATGAGCTCTAACATATCATGCATGCAACAGTTAGGCATCTATAGGAATTATAATCTCCAACACCTGAATAGTGGCCCTGCATCTAATATCATTTCCAACCTAAGTTACATTTATCATTTACTCGCTAGTTACTATTGCTATTTTATTTAAAACATTACAACCTTTAGAATTAATAAACACTAGATTTAATTGTTCCCTAGCTCCTTGTGGATTCGATCCCTAAGTACTACATCTGAACCTCTTTTGATGAGAGTAACACTCCTTAGGGTAATTTGAGTGGTATCACGTTTGCGTAAGCGTTAACCATAGGAGCAGCCATTGCTGCGAGTTTGTCTTTCATATATCCGGACATCGTTTCGATCAAGCGTTTTATGGCCATGAGTAAGAGTAATCCGTAACCCCCCCTCCTTCTAGCGCCAAACTGAGGGAACCGAAATTCGCACTGTCGATTTCCGTTTAAAAAAGGGAAACTAGGAAAACCCTAATTTCCCAAAGGTGCCGGATCTCTGCGAAAGCCAACGACAAGTGACCAAATATATGCGGAAATCATGAAAAGATAACAAACGAGTTTAGAGAAAACAGTAGATCTTATTTCGAGTTCGCATAAGAGCGTTGCGATCATTACAAGAGATCATGAAAGCTTTGGCCGCACCTTGTTAAAGGCTGCCTACGTACCCCTTTCGAGGATCAAGCCGAACGTAGTTCAATTGATAGAGCTGGACAAGAGATCAAACTGCCTGGGCGAGTTCGTCTAGTAATTGAGTGCCAGTCATAGAAACCGAACTTGTCGAGAATAAAGCCTAAAGTTTCTAAGTGCAGAGAATTCTGAATCTAAAAGTTGTCTCTCCATGCCTCTCGCCTAGGACTCCTTATATACTCGCTCCAAGGTCAGTTTACGCTATTACTCTTCTGCCCTTAAGCCGTCATAGCATAAAATGGAGATATTTCATTTTTTCCGATCATCGTAATTATCTTCAAAATTATGTATTTATCCGCGGAAACTTGACATTTATCTTCCCTTGCGAACCAAGCATAAACCGTCCTACGGTTTACAGGCTTTTGGTTAAGAAATCGTAAGATGGGCCTCAAGTCGTGTCTTAGGTCCCTTTGGGCCGTATTCTGACTCGAAACGTTTATTGCGACTTCTTTCGATAAAGAACAGACTTTCCGCGGTTTTTACCGCAAAGTTTGATCGATGATTTAGAATGGCGGAAAACATGAACTGAGTTCGCTACGGTCTTCGGGAAATAGCATTGAAGGATAGACAAGAATGCATAGACTAGTGTCATATCGACGTTTCGGAAGAGCTCGGTCGCTACGTAGCGACCGAGTGGGACGGACGCTCGGTCGCTACGTAGCGACCGAGCTTTGGCTCGAGCTCGGTCGCTACGTAGCGACCGAGCGGGATGGACGCTCGGTCGCTACGTAGCGACCGAGCTGTGTGCATGTTTTGTCACCGCGTATCGATCGAGCTTGGCTTGTCTGCGGTCCGCCATACTCGAGCTTGTCCGCGGTCGATTTGGATACATGTCTGTTGCCTTCGGACAATCGTATTAAGTGGTTTGATTGAGATTTGAACAAGATTTTACCGCAAGGCTCTTCGTAAAGATATCTTTACGAGGATTACTTTTCGTAAAAATGTTCATGCTGATTTTTACGGACTTTCAGACATTGATTTCGTCGTGACCAATTTTGACCCCAACACGCGGTGTAGTATCGATCGTTGTCGAACGATTGGGATCGATCAACGATGAAGGTCTGGTGTCGGTCGACGGTTGGTTGTGCGTATCGATCGACGATGATGTTGTTGCGTCGAGCGATGTCGAACGTTGACCTCTACGGATGGTGCGTTCCAAGTGAGCAGGATCGTCTGAGAACAGCAAGTCCTTCTCCTTGTTGCTTCTGGTATCGCTGGACATGCACCTGAAAAGACAAGAAAACGATTATTAGAAAAGGGGTAGAGAAAAGAATAAGAATCAATAAAACTAAATCTAATGGCGATCAAAGTTCCCAGGCAACGGCGCCAAATTTGATACCACTCAAATTACCCTAAGGAGTGTTACTCTCATCAAAAGAGGTTCAGATGTAGTACTTAGGTATCGAATCCACAAGGAGTTAGGGAACAATTAAATCTAGTGTTTATTAATTCTAAGAGTTGTAAATGTTTACATGAAGTAGCAATAGTAACAAACGAAGTAAATAGCAAATGTAACTTGGTTGGAAATAATATTAGATGCAGGGCCACTATTCAGGTGTTGGAGATTATAATACCTATAGATGCCTAATTGTTGCATGCATGATATGTTAGAGCTCAATCGCTTAACTCAGTGATCAGCTGTCGCATGTTTCACTGGTTAACAGGCTAGATCTCGTGTCTCAACGGTTAGTATGTCGATAACGAAAGAGTGTCGATCGATGGTCCTATTGGGACGTTGACCGATACACCTTTGCCAACTTCGATCGATAGTCAGTTGAGGACATCGATCGACGGGTTCTAGCCAGGCCTATGCGCGAGTATGATATGCCCTACTAAGATACTAAATTGGCGGTTAGCCCTCTCTAGCAGTCCTAATATAATAGATAGATGTCAGGATGGGATAACAAGGGTGCTTGAATATGCAATCCTATGATCAAGTTCTAGTTAGCAAGGCTAAAACAAGCAATGAATACAAATCTATCATAAATATCACAAGAAGGCAGATCTATAGTTTGGGGCTAATCCCACAAACCTATCTTAACCCTGGATCTAACAATTGAACTACTCAGACATAGCAAAGCAATTCATAACAATGAAGAAATAGAAACTCATAGTATAGATGAAAAGAAATGATAACAAGGAGCTCCAATCACAAGTGATCTTCTCTCCCAAAACTCTTTCTCTCTCAAAGTAAAGCTTGTAACAAAAAACGTCTCTCTCTGCTCTCATGCCGTCAAAACACTTAGGCAGTATATAATCTACTAGGTTAAAAACTCGTCAGGACATTTTCGTAATTTGGCTTGGCCTTGGGTTTTAAGTCTGCTGAATCAAAAATGTCGCGTGTCTGATGTCTCGACATCGATCGATGGTACTTGTGTACATCGATCGATATTAATCTTTATCTGTCGAGGCATCTCCTGGTATCGATCATCAGCACTGATGTGCATCGATCGATTGTTCTCGTCGACCTCTACGTGGTCTGCTCGGGTGAAATGTCCTTTAAGCTCCAAAATGCTCCAAAGTCATAGCTTTACTCCGAAATGCACCTGAACCTGAAAACATACCTAGAAGAGTAGAAAACATAGATATATATATATATAGTAAAACACCTGTATACCATAGATGAAAACGGGTCAAATCCAAGGTATATCATTCGGCCTCATCCTCAGAACCCCCATCCAAAGGAGCCCTGTCAGTCCCCTTGGTCGACACTGACGTCAACCGTTCTCGAGAAGGAAACTACTCGATTGGCAGTTGGGCAGATGAACACCACCACAAAATCTTTGCAGTAGAAACAGCAACCTACGCCCCAGAAGCAGATAAACTACAAGACAGTTTCACAGACGAGGAGCTGCTCAACATGCAAAAACACGATGATACAGATCAAGGGGAAGCTGCTTGGGAAAGAACTCATTTCAGCCAATCGATCGGTACTCGTCAAGTCGTCATCAACAATTGATCGACACTCTTCCTCCACAATCGATCGACGTCAACAATACCAAGTCGATCGACAACCGACGAAAACCGAAAACCACTGTAAGCGAAAAAGATAAGTCAGATAAACAATATCTAACTCTAGACGAATTTGGTATTTTCAGGGACCCAGATGGCTATGCAAAAGCAATAGACGGCCGCAGACTACACATATCTCGTGAACTTATCGCAGATATCCTTCAGACAGCCAATCGAGTAGACAATCTGTTCATGCATCACCGCAACAATCCAGAACATAAGGCTACAAAGGAATTCTATGACACAGCTGGTGGCATACAAATCAACTTCAAACAACGATCTCGCCATACAACTCATCCATCAATTGACGTTGACGTTCCAACAGTCAACAGACAACCAGAATTCGGCAGAAGAGCTCATGATCTCTATGGTCACATGATATTATATTGGGAAGAGAAAGATGAGTATGGAGTCTACAGAGATGATCATAGATACGCCAGAGATCTAGATGAAAAGACAATTCGTCTTCACAGCACGGATATCAGAAGAGTACTGGAAAGAGCTTCAAGAGATGAGCCAAGCTACATATGTCTTCCTGATCATGCTAACTTATTCACACAGACCAAGCTGGTACTAGAGATCTACACAAAAGATGAGATCAATGAGATGTTCTATGGAGTCTATGGTGAACACGAGAGGAACAAAGAAGCTTTCCAGATAAAGCTTGATGGTGTTTGCTATCCATTTAATGATAGTATTAGTTGGCTAACTACTTGCATGGAGGAGATGAAGCAAGACATAGCCAGAATACAGTATGCGACTGACACTGCTCGACCTCCATCGATCGGCAGCAGACGACCCCCATCGATCGACAAACACCATCACACATCGATCGACAACCGCATGACAGCATTGATCGATACCAATCCATTTTTTTTTCCTGCAAAACAATCAAAGACAACCATCTCAGAACAATCAAAGACTTATAATTAAGTCGTCTGGCAAGTTTTCCAGCTGAAAGACTTATAATAAAGTCGTCTGGAGACGACTTAATTATAAGTCTTACAAGACTTCCAGTAGAACATTTTAAAGTCGACCTGAAAATTCGGAGAAGATATAGTCGCCTTCGACACAGCGGTTATATATCTGCAAAAATAGACTTGAAAAAAAAATGAGTGTATAAATTGATAGAGACGACGTTTTATGTTCATCTTTTCCTCAATCAATCACTCGAGAGCAAGAGATATAACTTACCGGCGGCAGAGCTCAACGAGAAGCCTCTGAGAAAATGCGCGCTAGGGTTTCCTCTCAGATCTTAAATAGAGGAAGCGGCTGTGAGAATGGTGGTGAGAACGACGGTGATAATGGCGGAGAGAAAACCGGCGGTGAGAATGATAGATTAGAGAGAATCGACGGAAAACGCCTTCGAAATTGCCTTTGAGAGAAACGGCGTTACGGTTTTCTTAATTTCGCGAAAAAGTGAAAAAAAAAAACACCTTATATATGGCAGTAAATAATCCGGTTAGGTTTAAAAGTAGATTGTAAAATTAAAGGTTTGGTCCGGTTTGGACGACTTACTAGTAAGTCATCTATTGAATATTGTAAATCAGACGACTTACTAGTAAGTCGTCCCAGACCCTAAATTTAACCCCTAAACTAAATTGACTAAATTAAATAACTAACCACGTTATAAAGCCGTAGTTATACTTAAATAGTGTTTACTTACACAGAAATAAACACACTTAGGTAAATTTTAAAGTTTTCAAAAAAACATTTACGCATTCCAAAATCTAACCCTAAGAACACATACAATACTACAAGTTGGTAAAACCTAAACCAAAGAATATCATGACTCACTACTTTCACTCATCTATGTTTAAAACAATTAACCTTTGTTATATCTTAATTTATATCTCTTAAAACATATTTTAATTACATGATTTCAATTTTTCACTTATCAAAATATTTTTTACAAATTTTTTAAATTATTTCTAAGTAGAACTAGACTAGGGATAGACGACTTACGGGAGTTAGAAACGTAAAAAAAAAGTCAGTTTTTTTGTTTGTTCACAAATGGCTGGTTGTAATTTCAATAACCTTTTAGATTACTTTTGCATTTGATTCAATTTTGAGTTTAATTTTGCATTATAAAAGTTGTGAGTCATAAAAGTTGTGAGTCAGGTAATTTTCCCATATTTATATCTTTGAATGGCAGAATCACCAAAGTACAGATGAAATATAAACCTGTTAATCGAATTGTGAGAATGTAATGTTACATCTTAGGGTGACCAGATTTAGAAAAAAAAAAGACTTTCTAATGGGAAATTCGAGCTCTTATAGCTATTTTCATTCTTACTAATCGATTACACATTAGAAACTTTGGTGTCACAGGAGGCGAGTCACATGAACAGACAAGTGAAGGCGACAAACTAAGAAACAAAGTATAGTTTTATTACTAGTCAAAGAAGTGTCAAAGATGAATTTGCAACAGATTCTTTCTGGAACAAATCAAATATAACCTTCAATCGATTCCTGAACTTCTCCATTATACTTTTGCTTATCCTCTGTTCAAACTTTATTGGTTTCAGCCACCGGATCCTCAAGTAGACCTCACACTTGCTTGTTTTACAATCAACTCCTGCTTTTTTCACTTCATACCTTAGATGAACCTACATTCGTTATCAGAGTCATTTACTAATAGGCTATGAAGTGAGACTTGTTATAAAAACCAGAGGAAGAGGAAGAAGAAGAAGAAGAAGAAGAAGAGTTACGCGAAAATGGTCTCCAAATGGAACATCATGAAGAGCTACAATGTCATTTAAGATCCAGCCTTCATCATTTGGAGCTGTAGATTTCTGTTGTGAGGAGGTAACTCCGCCCCCAAACACAGAGACTGTGTGATTGTATTTGTAAGAAACCCGTCTTTCGTAGATCCCCGGTTTTTTAGACTCCCATGTTGTGCTCGCGTAATTGAGACATCCAGATTTCTCCATGATCTTACGCTCCATTTCTCCTCCACCAAAGATCTTCATAACTAATTCTACCTGTAACAAATGAGCATATACTATGAATGGGAACAAAAATGTATAAAACATGAAATAAAAAATGAGTGAAAAAGCTATACATCGCCAGGTAGATCACATGCGTACACCTTTGACATCTGTAACGGATCAGCATCTGAAACAACTGCAACATCTCCTGGCAAGAAGAAAGGATCTGACACATCTGATTCTTCTTCTGCTATATGTGCTCTTTGATCTACACTTAACGTCCTCGTTTTCCACAAAGCCATGATTGTCCTGTCATTTTCATGTATAATTAAAATAGCTACCAACTACGAACTTTTATCGCTGTCGGTTTGTTCAGGTTGTTAATCTTGTAAACCAAATTGCTTTGAATACCTGCTAGTCGCATCAAAAGACACAAATGACTGGAAATAGAACCAAAGCCTTCCTTCCTCATCCTGAGATTTAGCCCCATGCTTTGCATCAAGACCTCGGTTCTTTTTCAGAATAATGAGTAGCAAAGGGCTACCTAAGGAAGCAAGAGTTGGGGGGAGCACTTGGATGTCATCCATATCTTCCCAGAGAAAGTAAAACTTTGTCTTGTGTCCAAATATATTAGAATAGAACGCCACAATTCTAGCCGACAGAAAGAGCTTGCCCTGTAAGCATTGCATGTCTTAGATTCCATTAGCCAGCGCTTCTTAGATAATCAGCCAAAACGAAATGACAATAAATCCAAACCTGCACAGGGAGTTTTCTCTTCAAGTAACATGTATACTCTTTGAGAAGAAACTCTTCATGGGGCAAACCAAACAGTTTCTGGAAAGCGGAGTTCTTTTGTGGCGACCGAATGTTCAACTGTCAACACATAAAACAAGGGATCAGACATAAGAATTTTTCGAGCAACCACATCGAATTGCAAAGACTGGCCATTTAATGATACTTTACTACAGTAGATTAACGTGTTCACCTTCTTTCCGACTTCCTTTTCCACCTTGCTCAAGTAATCCTTCATTGTTTCAACACCGTTCTTGTTTTCTAGAAAAATTCTCAGCTGTAATTTTGACTGAGACGCTTGAGCATGATGACCAACTAAAGGAACACACAAGTCCGCAAGTTCATCCGCTGTGAGTTTCAGGAAATTGATCTCCGCATGCCCAAGGGAGACACCCTGGTCAAATGGACCATCGAAATCAAATACCTCCACATCTAATACGGACGGTGGTTCCTCCATTGCATCAAATTCGATCACCTCTGCAAAAACCAAACTATGAATTATTTTAGTGGCATGGTGGCAATAAAAAAAAAAGGAAACAGAGTAGGAGTTAAAGAGACGAAAGGAGATGCTGGAATTTCACTAAAATTGAAGAGGAATAGACAAGAAAAAAAGTTTTCGTACCATTCCACTGAGGATCCTGTGCTTGAAGTTTGACAGAGCTTGTTCTTGTTTTCCCATTGCAAGTGAAAACAACATAAGGATCAAAGAGCTCTGTTGCTTCCACCGAAGCCAAATTTGTGCCCTTAATTAGAGCTATTGTCAGAATCCATCCCTTACCATTAGCTTTGCCTCCTTGGTCTCTTCCTAAATTTTGAAAAGTAAAAAAAAAAAAAAAAACTCGTAGGTAGTTGAACTTTTAAAGTAAATAAAAGTATTGATATTATTTTAAGAGAGAAACTATAATTCACCTCGATGCAGTCTAGCTTGTATAAAGTGGACTGTCATCATATAAACACGCTCCAAAAGAAGAACTAGTATCCCACTAGAAAACAGCTCCCCAAAACTATCAGGTAAATCAAGACCATAGAATTCAACTCCTTGGATTTTGCTGGGCTCACAGTGAAGCATATGTACCACAACATACACAGACAACAGAACTGCACAGACGACAGAGGAGCTCCAGAAGTATAGAAAAGCTGATTTCAAATCTGTCTTTGGCTCTGACTGCACTGTTGCTATAACCTGCTCCTTGTCCAATACAACAGCCGGATCAAGAGTTTTGTAATTCTTAGCCAAGAGATCAGAAAATTGCTCAAAACTCTCTTTAAGCCCTTGCCTAGCACCTCCTTCAATCATACCTTTCATTATAGTACTTTGGCTGAATTGAATACCCCACGATATAATCAGCCGAGAAGATTCACCAACAGCGTTTGGCTCCGTTACAGGTTCAACTTTGTAAAGCAACTCTACTTTAAAGGTGTTTCCATAAGGAACATCTGGTGTACTTACACTTACAAAAACAGCAAACTGATTCCCACTCGCTTTCCGGTAAACTTGACTCTCTGTAGCTTTTCCTGCTTTGACCAACTTTGTTGCAGGTCTCATGTATGTGACAAGCCGTGTTAGACGAGGAGTAATATCTTCCTGAACCATTGTCCAAGGCCCTTCCTGTACATCTGTTAAACTTTGAAGTTCAGCCAACTCTTTCCTAAACTGGGAATTGGGGGAGAAGAGAAATTTGTTAAGATCAGAAGGTGAGACTAAATATTTCTGATCGACAAGAATTCCCCCAAGAAGATTCTCAGGCATTTCTTCTATTTCTCCGTCGCTAGACTGCATCAGATCAAGGCCTTCCTCAAAGCCAGTACAAGTAGTAGCAGCAGAGGAGCAAGAGTTGTCTGTGGCGTCCTCATAATTTGAGGTTACACTATCTCCTGCTGGCTCATCGTTGAGTCTCTTAGAGATTTCCTCTTTCTTATGAAAAAGCTTGTCAATCTGGTTGACGAGATTCTTCATAATGTGCTTCCCGTCATGGTGTTTACGACGTTTCCCTTCTTTAGCAGATCCTTGGACTTCTTTAACATCCTCCAAGCTCACATCCTGCTTATCAGGGAGAACTTTTTCATCAGAGGTACTTTCAGACTTCCCTTGCAAAGACATACTGAGAAGGATTTTCCCTGGAATACAACGGAAAAAACAGCTTATATCAGAAGATACAGAGAGCCCAATGTGTCTATAAGGAAAGCTAGCAAACTCAAAGATTTGATGATTCAGGTATCTCTTAGTAATAGCAGAGAAAGCTTCTTGATAAATAGAGACATTCTCCTAAACAAAGCAATTTATAAATAAATATCAACACATTCTCCTCATGTGTAAAACACATTCTCAAGTATGATCCAAAGCCAACAGGAGAATCTATAAGCATCATTCATGATTAATAAAACAAACTTTTGTACTCTAAATGGCTGCGCAAATCCAACAGGTACTAACCACATTCGATGTTAACGAACTTGCCATCACTGGGCTTTTCAATGACGAACCACGTCGGCAACAGCGTCTGATTCTCTTCACCGGCGACGGAACAAAGCGGAATCCGAACTTTACCGATCAAACCCGGGGAGACATCAGAGTGATGATGATCGTGGTCATGATGAAGAACAGATACAACAACATCGTCGTCACCTTCATCAACTCTGAAAACGAATTCCTCATGCCAGATCGGATTGGAAGAACCTCTGGAAACTCTCGTCTTGGACTTGTGTTTCCCAACGTGAAGCACGACGGACGTCTCTTGAACGGGCAAATCCTTCGCTTGTAGGACGTACACGTAAAGCCTCATCGTGGTTGATCAGAGGTAGGGAGAAGTTGAATGGAAGAGCGGAAGAAGAATAAAACCCATAAAGGGAGGAGATGAAACGTGGGAGAGGAAGAGAGTGACACGAAAAGTGATGATTGGGATTTTGGGATTATGGGTCGGTTTCAGAGATTCGGCGATTTTTGTTGGTCACTCAGCAAGTTTTGCTTCTTTTTTTTTTTTGATATATTTTCTTTATTTCTTTGCTTTGTGTTCAATGCTTAGCCAAAAGACCGTTTAAGCTTTAATGGAATTTGAGGAACACGTTTCTCAAGCAGTTTTCACAAGCAAAAGACAGAATATCTCTCGGTAATCGGAAACAAAAGAGGCGTTAGAATTTGAGCCTGTCTAAAACATTGCACTTTTTTTTCATTTCTTCAAGATTGTGCCTTTTAATCATATTGAAAAAAAAGAACTTTGTGTTCTCAGATTTGTTTCCTTAACGAAAATATTATTAGGCTTTGTAAAAACTCTTGTTTTATGCTATGATTTTAGATGTGTGGTTAGAGTTTTGGCTTTCCAATTAAATTTGTTTTTAAGAAACTATTATTCTTTAACAATTTTTTTAGGAATATCTTCCTAAATATGTAAAATATCTTTCTAAATTTTTTAGTTATATATTTCGAAAAAAGTATAATATATTCTTAAAATTGAAAAAGATATTGACAAATATGTATAATATCTTTACAAATTTAGAAAAACTTTCATAAATGGTTATTTAAATATACATTCTTGAATGTGAATTTAGGAATACATATTTAAAATATACGTATATTTATTAATATATTACTGTATATGTAGAACATTTTTAAAAAAGTTTAGTATGACATTCTTAAACCATTTTTTGCTAAATTTTTTTTTAATCTAGTTAAATTTGAGGGAGTCAAAGTCCGCGAATGGACTTTTTCCTACGCATTCAAATGAATCCTAAAGCATGGATACATATTCACGTTAAATAACCAGAATAATATCACTTAGTTTCACGTAACAGGGTGATAGAGCCTGAAACGTGTTTGCGTCCCAAACCGTCCACTACCACCCAACCACAAGGTCCCGCTCGACATTCTTAAACTTGATATCTAAATTTTACAAAGATACTATGCATATTTAAATATGGATTTAAGTCAAGTTTAACAAGATGTTGGTACATTTAGAAATATTTTCCTAAGTATATACACACAAGTTACATTAAAAAAATCTAATTTATATGTATATGAAAGCATTTTTGAATTTTGGAAATCTAATTCATATGTCGGCTTCTTGTGTCTCGTTTAGGTTGGTTTCTTGACTGCTTACTTGTTTTTTTGGGGCAGACAGTTGCATAGTGACATGCCTTGTCAGATCTCCAACATATCACCTTTGAACGATCTTCTCGAGTTTTGTCTTCGGTGTGTGACATATTGTTTTGGTATTGTAACCAACCTCGACCTCTGCCTCTATAATTCTATCCTCTGCATCTACCACAAAAATTCTCATAGTTCCTCTGATTATGCTGGTCGTTATTCAAAAACATAAGCTCCCCTTGGTATTCTTTCTGAGTTTCTTCTCCTACACGCTCCTCGTATGCCTTAAGCCTTCCAACTATTTCCTCAAACTCTGAAGAGTTGAGGTCTAAGACTTTCTCAAGTGGCGCTATGATCAGGATGTACTTTGTCTCGGAAGACCCTTCAAGAACTTCTTAACCATCTTGCACTCTTCTATGTGCTTTGGATGATTGGCCCGATATCTTTCCTGCAAAGTCATCGACCATATCATTATCATCCATCGTTAATCTATCAAACTCTGTCATCGACGTCTGAAGTCTCTTCTCCCTTACATGATCAGCTCCAAGGTGTCGTGACTTGATAGCGTTCCAGATTTTTTTTGAGGCGGTTTGTTCTCCCACCAGGAGAATCAAAGTCTCGGAAACAAAGTGAAACAAAAGAGCAGTTGCAACATCGTTTTTCTTCTGATCATCTAAACCAGGTTCAATCGTGTTCCAAACTTCATGAAAACGAATAAGAACCTTCATCCTCATCATCCAAGCCGTACAGTTTGTTGATGATAATATAGGACAATGGATTGATGCGGATCCAAAGTCCTCCGTGAGAGGCGCAGCTCTAGTCACGTCAGCCCTCTTGCTTATGTGATATCTCCTTCTGTCGCTAAGATCGAAGCTTCAACTTAAGCTTAGATCGAGTCTCCAACCTGAGGCTCTGATACCAATTCAAATCTCTAGAAACACAAAGATTATTAAGAACAACTTTTCTTATTAGCTTTAAAAACTTCTCAAAACTAAAGCTCTTAATGTTTCTCTTAGATCTTATGGAACACATCTCCATTAGACTTCTATATGAAAGACAATTATCTTTAACATGTGGGATATGGAAACACAAACTTAATCTAAATAGGAAATTTCATTTTCGTATTCAAAATTTCTGTTTTGTGTTTATCTCTTAACATATTAAACAATTATTAATTTACTATCTCATTTGATTGATCGTTTGTCATCATTATCAGCCGCTTTATGGTTTTGGTTCATAATCTCCAATTCTTCTTTATTGGAGGGTTATGTGATCTTGTGTCTCTTTCCAGCCTTGGCATCTTGAATCATATTTGTTTCTTGTGCATGAAGAATTTATGATCTTTTGTCTCTTTTATGCCAAGAATTAGAGTGTTTTGTTCCTGAGTATCCACTGCCCGTTTTTTTATTTTGCTAAGGTAAGGGATATTATATTAAATCTCTTACTAGTGTAGAATTTTTTTCTATGGTAATTTAGATTTTAAAGTATGTTCTGTCTGTATGAATTGAATCTTACTTGTTAGTTAGTATATTCATTGTAAGCCGGAATTAAGGGTCTAGAGGATTCAACTTTGATCGAATTGAGTGATGTTAAAGGGTGATATATATGTATATATTTGTATGTATGTAGTTATAAATATAAGGACTAAGGAAAGGCTTGTGGGTCTTGTACTCTTGGGCTTCAACCATTTAATAAAATCAGATGGCAAAAAAAAATGTGAAGATTGTGGGGCCAGAGACGTCTGAGTTAGCGACGTAGATGTATGGAGATTCAGTGGTTGAAAGACGTTTGTATATCGATACAGAGTGATGATTGTGGGGTGCAGAGACGTTTGCATATCGATGTAGAGTATGATTGGGTACAAAAACGGACTTCTGTACTATAGACGCAGGATATGTATATCTGTGTGTGCATTAGCTATGTGCTATCATCGCATTGTTTATTTCGTGTAATGCATTATGCGTCTTATTTTTTCATGTTAGAGTTAAATTTCCATAGTGAAAGTGCTATTTACTGAATCAGTGGTTTGCGTGTTTAACATCCATAACTCGCTGAATAGCTCCTCTTTTACTCACTCCTTATTTTTTTCCATGCAAGTAAGCATGTCGAGTAGTCGGATATCTAGACGGTTTGGTGTCTTTGGATCGTAGTATTTTATTTTGGCTTTTCATTTGGTTTTTTTACAACTTTTTGATACGATTTATTTTGGTTATTAAATTTTAAAATGATTTATCCCACTTTTATTTTCTTAAAATATTTTGATATTTTATTCAGTTTTAAATAACTTGATTTAATTCGATATTTTGGGTATGTACAACGCCTTTCTTGTGAGAGAAGGAGACGTATATTACAATTTTAGTGGCCACTGATTAGTTTTTTTGTTCTATGCGGTTCCTATCTTTTGTTGTTCTTGAACCTTCTGTTCAGTCATCACACAAGAGAGTTAAAGTACCATCCCATCTTTAAAACACTTAGAGCTAATTCTATAGAAAGACAAAAGTCAAGGGTGAATGTTTTTGGGATTGTGCTGAGTTAGAGGCTGGCGTAGCATACTATAGAAATACATAAGTTTGGGTAAATTCAAAATCTTTCAGGAGCAATTATTTGAAGATAACAAGTCGTGTAAAATTAATTAAGAATGATATATGTAATAGATTGTTTAAGTAACTTCTAATAAAGTGAAAAAAATCTTTGATGCTTTTTCATTGTTTCTAGATTTATTTTTGGGACAATGTGTTCAATATATCCAAAGATGGACCAAATTAGCAAACTACCCATAAATATGGATAACTCAAAAATGAGTAGCCTTTTGACATTGTGCGAACAAAAAAGCCTTTCAATTTTTTCGAAAACATGTAACTTTAAATTTATTGGGTATACATTATGTTAACTAAACACTAAGAGATATTTATCAACTAAATATTTATATATCAGATAACAAACTACTAACAAATCATATATCGGTTAATGACACAATTAACAGCTAATCAGTTATCTATCAAATAGCCCTAAATCTATTTGTAACAGCTAATATTTTATGTACCAATTACAAATTCATTAAAATAGAAATAATAGTAGGTAAGTAATGAAATAGCTGCTAACGTGAATGTTATCTAAAAAAAAGAATGTAGATTTCAAGATTTGAAATTGGAAATAATAGAATTAGTGTGAGATAATAACATTAGCATTATGGATGTCAAAAGAATCAGAGTAAAAAAATAGAGATTTATGATGAAGAATAAGAGCATAAAAACGACATGTGCGAGAGATAAATGGATTAGAAGATAGTGAAAAGAAGAGAGAGACAGATACCTTAGCCTGTAGGAATAAAATGGTCAGACAAAATAGTTTTCCTTTTATAAGAATAGATGACAAAATATGTGTGTTTGGATATATTCACGCTAATTTCTCTTTATTTTTTTTGCATATACTATATTGTGTTGTATCTTGAAGTTATATATTGGTCTCTAGGTGGGGTTTGTAGCCGTAAAGTCCCTAAGAAAGAAACAATTATTCACAAAACTAAGTGCTTGATCCTTTCTTTCTAAGAAGAAATGAATTCTAACCGATTTAAGTATATCGTCTGAAGGATACAAAGAAGCATATATAAATAGAATATAAAGAATATCTTGCAGATGATGCAGCGTCTGTTGAATATAGAACCTTATGGCTTATCCTTTGGCATGTATGGAATCTGAAACTGAATTATTTATATGATAAAATGATGAAATGGAAACTTATGGCTTATCCTTTGGCATGTTTAGGAAGCCATCATCTAAGCAGGACAGAGACAACACAGACACTTGTGCCAGAGAGGGAACAGAATCTTCCAAGTCTTCAAAGGGTAATCTCAGACAAAACCGTTGACTTTGTTCCTTCTAATTGTTTATGCTAACCCCCAAGAATTGTTTTTATTCAAGGATTACCATAAATCACTATATTAAGACATAATGTTCACCTCACCTTTCTTATCAAAGATACAAGTTAGCAAAACACAGGCATATTCATTTTCTCCTCACTAGCCTTATTTTTCCGATAGTCATATTTAAGGATAACCATGGCTATCCATAAGATCCTTTTCGCTTCACTTCTAATCTGCTTACTGATCCAATCCAGTCATGCTGCTACCAAAGAAAGGCTCTTCTCTGACCTGGAGAAAAGCGCACTTGAGGTCACCGCTACACCCAGCCGTGTTGGAGAAGGTGTTGGTACGTATATTTCTTTTATCCATATTTCGTTCCTTAAATCCAGCATATCTTTGGGTGTTCAAGATTCAATATTGCTGGGTTTACGATTTTAATCAATGTTTTTTTTTGTCTGATTAATTATGTTATTACAAATTATGTCATTTTAGTCAATGGTTATTTTGTAAAAACCTTAAATGTCAAAAATATTCAGTGAGCTATTCAACCAGAGGTCCCAAAGTCTGAATTACATCCCTGGTTTTATAAGACTCCTTAATTATAATTATTTTAAAATGTGATACAAATCATATTTTAATTATCTTCCCGTAATTTATAAGAATGGAGTCATAACTGACATATATCGAGGCTGATCCATTGTGGATGTTTTGGTTTCTAGTTTTGGCTGCAGGAGTTGATAAGTTGAGCATTACATGGAAGGTAAGCTCGACTGCTACAAAGGAGCCTGAATTTAAGGCCATTAAAGTAAAGCTGTGCTACGCTCCGGCCAGCCAAGTTGACCGACCATGGCGTAAGACAGAAAATGAGCTCTTCAAGGACAAGAGCTGCCCACACAAGATCTCTTCATGGTCCTATGATCCCGCTATGAAAGCCGGTCAATCATTCGACTATACCCTCGAGCGCGACATCCCTACAGGGACCTACTTTGTTCGTGCATACGCTGTTGATACCAAGGACCATGAAGTTGCTTTTGGACAGAGCACAAACGAGGACAAGACAACCAATCTTTTCAGCGTTCAGGCTATCAGTGGCCGCCACAAGTCCTTAGATATTGCCTCTGTCTGCTTCAGCGTCTTTTCCGTCGTGGCTCTACTCGTCTTCTTTGTTAACGAAAAGAGGAAGGCTAAGATAGAGCAAAGCGAATAAGGCGTTAACTTTGGGTGATTGCCACATTGCACAAAATGGCGTTCACTTTGAATTTACAACTTTTATTAATTGTTTTTTTTGTTGGTTTCTTCCTCTGTACTTTTACTTGCGTGTCTGTATCGTTATATTAAACCACTAGGTTAAGACCCGCGCCTTGCACGGGATAAATGTTATATATATAAATTATTTTTTATATTATATGTTTCTAACCTATTATGAAATAATAAATATATATTAAATAATTAAAAAGTCAGTAACTATTACCTATATAATTAAGTTGGTGCGAACATATAAATAAATTTTATTAATCCAAAAGAATTTTTTTTTCTATTTGATATGGTATATAATTAAATTTAAATGATAGTAACATATATATATATATATATATAGTATATTTTAATATTAATATTTATTAAATGATGCTTTTTGCTCATGTTTTTTTTATCATTTGTATCTGTTATAGCTAAAATTTTAAATTACTGATAACAAAATTTTCACTGTAGGATTAATAGTTTATGTAATTTATAATATTTTTAAAAATTAATTTGTCAATATTTTTTCAAAAACAATTGTTAAAAGTAAATTTCAAAATTAAGATATTTATTTATTTTCTTATATGACATATAATTTAATTTAATATACATATATATTTTTTATATATTTTTTATTTTTAATATTTATTAAATGAGACTTTCAACTTATATGATTATTTAATTATTTGTATCATGTCATAACAAAAAGTTTAAACCATAGATTACAAAATTTGAATGTAAAACTTTTAATGGTTTTAGTAATTTATACTCGTTTTTAAAAATTCAAAATACAACATATAAAGAATTTTTTTAATTTTTATTAAATGGTTACTATGATTGTTTAATTTATTTTAATAGTTTAAAATTAAACAAATATAATATAACATACACTTATTTTTATCAAATCTTTATTATTCAAAGTCATTAATTGTCATATATACTTTAGCCATATTAGGTAATTCCGTAATTTTATTTATGGAAATAATGAAGCACATTAATAATGTATTTATGGTTAGTTTAATAAAAAGTTTATTATATATTTAGATGGACCAACCTATTTCTCTAAGGATTCTAAGAATCATTCTAGTGATGACATGTGGCTACAAAAAAATGTTGTAATGCTTCTCAAATAATATATAGGGGATTAGGAAAAAGAGCTATTAACACAAAAAGACAGTTTACGTGTTTTTATTACACTCAGAAACAGATTGTGCCACCAAAACAGTTTTTGGTGGTTGAAGACTCATTTATCTCTGAAAAAGTAAAACTAGAGATGGGTATTTCAGTAAAATAACAATTTATGTTGGTTAGGTTAGTTAGAGAGTTTGAATTTTGAAAAAATATCGGTGATGACTTGATGGACTTTGAGATAAAGTTAGATTTGATAGATAAATAACCTTGGATCCGTAAAAAGTATTTTTTTAATTGGTTAATTATCTCCTACAAAAAAATTATGGTTATGGGAGAGAAGAAGACGAAGAAGCTTTCGGACAACCGGAATTTCAACCAAGCCGACGAATGACCGCTGCGTGATGACGGCATAATGGCGTAGACGATTAGAAAATCGGCGGGTAAATGTTTGGCAGAGAAGAACTATGTGTTTTGGATATAATCTTCCAAAACTCGAAAATCAAAACTTGTTTTTGCTTGGTTTTTGGTTCTAATCGGTTAATTTATACTATAGTTGTAAGTTATAGAAGTAAAACGCAAAAAAATGAAGATTCCATGATAAATAATCAATAACGGCTCTGAGATCTATTTGCAGGAAACCCTTGAAAACTCTAATATGAAGAAGATGAAATTATTACAAAATTGCCACTCATATTAATTGTACACATTCACTTAAATGTACCGTAAAACATAACTTAATTGAACATCTTCACACATGTACACGTATATGAAATTAATGCACATGCGAAAAATCGGGTTAACATTGAACACATGTACACATTATCGTACATATCCATGTGTGCACTTATTACTAAATATATATACATGTACACTGATTACAAAATTTCTTAATGAGTTACATGTACATGTTATCGTAAATATCCACGTGTACAATTGTTATTAAATATATATTGTACACTGATTAATAAATTTTTTGATCAGTTGCATGTGCATCGTGTACACATTTGTTACATTATACATATGTACACAAAGTCAAAAAATCCACATGTACACTGTATTAGCCATATGTAGGAGGCATATGTATTTTGGTTTATAAATATTTACACTTGCACCTTTCATAATTGTTATTTTTTAAACATGATCCATCTGAGAATATCTTTTTTTATAAGAGTAGTGTTTACAAACTACATTATATTATGAGAATTTGTACTCCCTACACACCAAATCTCCCCTATTTGCACTCCATACCTTATATCCCTCCATTTTTCTTCCCTCCATCATTACCATTTTCTCCTCATTCTATGGTATCCCACCCTTTTTAGTATATTTAGCTAATTTGCTCTATTATACATACATGTGAACACGAAAACTTAGACGATCAGGGAAAACGAGAAATCAAACATTATAATATACATATAACTTAATTGTAAACATTCACAAAAACATTATACCCTCTTGCAATAACCCAAAAACCCCAATAAACTAAATTATAACCACTTAAACCTAAAACAAACTTTTAACCCTACAAAATGGCCATATATATGTAGATTTAATGTTAAGGTTAACATCATAACTGTGGACAGCATATGAATTTAATATACATAAAAAATTAGCTTAATATTGTGCACATGTACACTTTATCGTAAGTATCCACGTGTACACTAGTTACATGTACACTGATTACAAAATTTGTTGATTAGTTACATGTGCATCGTGTACACATTTGTTGCACTATACATATGTACACGAGGCTACAAAATCTACATGTAGACTGTATTAGCCCTATGTAGGAGCCATATGTATGTCAGTTTATAAATATTTACACTTGCACCTTTCATAATTGTTATCTTTTATACATGATCTAGGTGAGAATTGCATTTTTTTTATAAGAGTAATGTTTACAGACTACTTTGATAAAGTCAACGTGTACACTTAATTTTGATTGGCAGATGTACATTAATCCACAAAAGCTTATGTGTACATCGTTTTACTTGTACACCAAAAAAATTTGAACATACATTTACATAAGTTAAAACAGAGGCCTAGAATAAGCCGCAAGATGGAGGAGATGAAGGCGGTGAGACAGAGGCGATAAAGGCGGCGACGAGAAGGAGACGAGACGAAGGCGGTGAAAGTAGCGACGAGAACGAGACAAGGACGAGACGGAGGCAGGGATTTCAGCTGAGGGTTGGATCCAAAACAGAAAGCTATATTATTGATGACTGGTGTAGAGTTTCCATGAATTTACTCTTGAATTTACAGAAGAACCGTGAAAAATACAAAGGAGGTTGATTAATGTGACTTTATCCAGTATAAATATAGCATAGATTTCGCCATACTTATTCTTAAACCAGACCACTCAGCAAATTTATCGAAAACAGCCAGAGCACCCTGAACAGATTCTTTTGATCCCTCTACAAATACCATCTGATCATCCGCGAAGCACAAATGAGTGAGGGAAAGCGTCTTACACCGAGGATGGAACTTGAACTTCTTCTCCTTCGCAGCTTTATTAATTTTTAACGACAGAACATTCATACAGAGCACAAAGAGGTAGGGAGAGAGTGGACAACCCTGGCGCAAACCCCTGGAGCTCTGAAAATAGCATGCCAAGTCCCCATTTACTTGCACAGAGAATGAGGGTGTAGTAATGCACAATTTGATCCACTTTATAAATCTCTCCGGAACGTCCAACGTCTCTAAGCAGTTCAAAACAACACCCATTGGACAGAGTCGAACGCCTTGGATATATCAATCTTCATCACCCCTCTTGGCAAAACAGACTCCTTGTGGTAATCTTTCACCAGTTCAGAAGCCAGAAGAACGTTTTCCATTAGTAGCCTCCCTTTAATAAATGCAGATTGATTCTCTGTTATTACACTAGGCAGTAGCTTCTTTGATCTATTAGCCAGGATCTTCGACATTACTTTATACATGACATTGCAACATGCAATAGGCCTATAATCCTTCATCTCCAGAGAATCCATCTTCTTAGGGACCAGAGCAAGTATAGTTGAATTAACACCTTTTGGGAGAAAGCCAAACCTGAAAACTGATTGGACTGCCACAATGAAATCACCTCCAATGACTAGCTAAGCAGTTCTGAAGAATTCACTTGGGAAACCGTCTGGTCCTGGAGATTTATGAGAAGGCATGGAGAATAACACTTTACGGATTTTCTCTTCAGTAACCTCTGCCTAGCTCCAAGTGACTACAATCGCCCTTTGTACATCTATACTCCAACAGCTCCTTCAACTCATTCACAGTTGCGCCTTGAAAGTTGTCGGGGTTCTGGTTTAGGAACTCCGAGAAGTATCTTTCTGCCTCTACTTTAATCTCCCCATGCGTTATAAGCCTTCTCCCATCAGAGCATCTTATTTCTTTCATTGTATTCTGTGATTTATGAACCTTGACAGAATTATGAAATGTTTTGTTGTTAAGATCTCCCACATCTAGCCAATGAAGTTTTGCTCTTTGCTTTAGATGATCTTCCTCCAAACTCGCAACATGAAGCCACTTCTCATATGCTTCAGCTTCCTCATGTACATTGATTTCTGTAGGTTGAACCAAGGTATTCTTCTGCTTCTCACAGAGAGCACTATAAGCTTCCTGAGTTCTCTTTGTTAAGTTTCCCAGCTTTTCTTTCCCCAACGCCCGTATTATAGGTTTCAGATTCTTTAACTTCTTTGAGAATCTGTACATAGCTGAGGTTGAATTGAAAAGAACTTCAGTAGACCTCCAATATTCTTCCAGCTTAGGGATAAAACTCGGTAGACTCCCTATCACATTGACATACTTGAACGGCTTCCTTATTTTTTCAGTTGCCGGTAATAGCTGAACTTTGCACCTCAAGTGGCCAGAGCAACCTCCCGGTTCGAACGTTGAATAGCTATTAGGAAATCTGTTCAGAGTTGCAGTGTTTAACAAAACTCTATCCAGCTTTTTACAGATCACCCCCGCTTCTCTTTTGTTACACCACGTGTGTAGTGGACCTTGATAATCCATGTCTGAAAGATTGCAATGTAGAACCAACTCTTGGAAATCTCTCATTCCCCTTGGAGGTCTACTTAAATCTGCAAATCCAGAAATCTCTTCCCCCTCTAGAATTTCATTAAAATCACCCATTAATAACCAAGGTTTATTCCTAAACATGGGTGAGGAATGATGATCACGAAGGTCATTCCATAAAACCTTCCTCTCCTCAGCTCCATTACTCGCATAGATGAATGTACAGAAGAACTCCTCCTCATTCTGCATACTAACCGAACAAGTAATAAGCTGATCTGACTTATAAACTGGCATCATACTTACTGAATCTCTCCATATTAACCAGATTCTACCCCCTGACTATGCTCATAATTAGTCATAGCTGACCAATCACCAAAGACTGAATTAAGAATCTTCCCCGCCTTAATTTCCTTCACTCTTGTTTCTAATACACATCCAAACTTCATATCACTGCCTCTTACCCACTCTTTAACAACGGAATGCTTCAACAACTTATTAAATCCGCGCACATTCCAGAAGAACCCAGCCATGTCAGTTTTTCCGACGAGAAGACCTTTTACTCTTGACTGGATCGTCCCGAGCTTTAGCCTTTTGACCTTTCTTTCTTCCCCTTTGTTGAACAACCTTCTCCTTGCTTTTACTGCTTTCCATCAGTCTCTCTTCCATTAATTCCTCATCTAGATCCTCCATTTTCTCTCCCATCTCCATATCATCTTCCTCACCATACTCTTGTGCTTCATCTGCCATTTCCCCTTCCTCCATTTCATTGACACTCAATACTGAGAACTTTGATGCCAGATTTCAATATCAGAATCCTTTCGAGGGGGAGTAGTGTGTGTTCTGCCTTGTTTCCCCGGAGAAACATGTAACCAACTCTCCACCTTATTATTTTCTACACTCGTTCCTTCACCCACCTTCAGAGTTAACTCCTCTAAATCAACTGAATTCTCTAAATCCTCTACCGTGTTTTCTTCATCTCCTCTCTCCTTATTACCCTCCATCTATGTGCTCTTGTTTGTTCTTATTGAATTTGACTCCGAACCAATCTCTTTTCTTTTATCTTTCCCTTTTAAAACACAGACTTTTTCTCCATGCCCCCATTTGTTACAATACTGACATTTTGAGGGAAGCCACGGGTAATTAAACTCCACCTCAAATTCCCTATGCCCCCATGCCCCCATTTGTTACAATATTTTAATTTTTAATTTTCGTTTATAAATAAAAACTAAATTCAATTTTAATTTCTAATTATATTTTATGATAATTTAAATTAAAATTAACTAATTTTTTAAAGTAAATTTGAAAAGATTCTAAAAAGATCTTTAAAAGATTTTGTTAGAACATTTTAAATATATTCATTTGTATTTCAAATAAAAAGACGGGTTTCTAAAAATATAAATATATTAAAATTAAAATATATAATAATAAACTTATGTAAAATTTGATATTTTTTTTATGAATAGTCCAAATTACATATGAAAAAAGTGATGACTTAAGAGCATTTTAGTAGGATAGATAGATAGAAGCATAAAAATAAAACTTTTTTCGAAGTGGAACGCCTTTCATATTGCATTGAGCATCGATTCCCCACCATCCCCTCTCCTACTTCACACCTTCTTCATCGCCAAAGGTTCAAGAGAGCTTTTGTTACTTTTTCAGAATCGCAAGGTTTTTTTTGTGTTCTAATGGCGTTAGCTCTCTCAGTCACACCCACTTCTTCTTCTTCTTCCTCTTGCGTCCTCTCTCGGAACCCTAGTCCTAATTTCAAAACCACCCTTCTGAATTTCGCCTCCCCAAGGAGGATTCACGCCATTACTCCTCTCCATAGATCCTTCCAGTGTCTTCAATCTCCCTCACAACACCTAAACACATCTCCATTCACAACCTCAGCCGTTACCTCTTCTTCTTCCTCGCAAACCACAGAGCTCGTTCTCCAGAGACTAGTCCAAGAATTCAAATCCCTCACAGAGCCAATCGATAGGCTCAGATGGGTTCTACGTTACGCGAGCCTCCTCCCTCCGATGCCCGATTCCTCCCGGACCGAATCTAACCGGGTCATGGGCTGCACGGCTCGGGTCTGGCTTGACGCTGAGTTAGGTCAAGACGGGAAGATGCGGTTTTGGGCAGACAGTGACTCAGATGTGTCCAAAGGGATGTGTTCCTGTCTGATTCAGTTGCTTGATTCTGCCACCCCTGAAGAAGTGATGGAATTGAAGACTGAGGATTTGGTTGAGCTTAACGTTGGACTGTTGGGTGGTGAGAGATCGAGGGTTAACACGTGGCACAACGTTCTTGTCAGCATGCAGAAGAAGACACGGCGGCTCGTGGCGGAGAAGGAAGGAAAAGCTCCGACCTTTGAGCCGTTTCCTTCACTGTTGTTGACTTCTGATGGCATTGAGCCTAAAGGTAGCTTCGCTGAAGCTCAGGTCAGACTTTTAAATTCTCAGTTTTATTGTTTTTCTTTCTGTTTGATGTTGTAGTAAAGAAAGATCTTTTATTTTTTTTCAATTGTATTATAAGTCATGTACTTTTCTTTTCTGTTTTTATATTTTGTTTGGAAGGAAAAGATTGAGTTTTTACTACATTCTGTTGATGTTACAATGGTTTAGTTAACTAGCTTTTATCTACTAGGCTCCGCCTCATCTGCTAAGATTTGTTGTTTTTTGGTTTAACTTGAAGGCTAAATATTTGTTTCCGGAGGAGGCACGGGTTCAACAACTAGTCAAGGTGCTGAAGGAAAAGAAGATTGGAGTGTCTGCTCATTTCTATATGGATCCAGAAGTGCAAGGGGTTTTGACTGCTGCTCAGAAGCATTGGCCACATATCTATATATCTGATTCTCTTATCATGGCAGATGCAGCTGTCAAGATGGCTAAAGCTGGATGTCAGTACATAACAGTTCTTGGTGTTGATTTCATGTCTGAAAATGTGCGTGCCATCCTTGATCAAGCTGGTTTTGGAGAGGTTAGACAAGTTTATACATCTCTTTTATCTTTCTTTCTTTTTTTTCTTGTTATATTGCTTCTTATATAAAATAAAATTTGGTTTGTAGGTTGGTGTGTACAGAATGTCAGATGAGACCATTGGTTGTTCACTAGCTGATGCTGCTTCTGCTCCTGCATACTTGAACTATCTCGAAGCTGCTTCTCTTTCTCCTCCTTCATTGCATGTTGTTTATATCAATACATCTCTGGAAACAAAAGCTTTTGCTCACGAGCTTGTACCTACCATTACTTGCACTTCATCTAATGTTGTACAGACGATTCTCCAGGTTTGTTTTAAAACTCTCTTTTTTTTTCTTTTTCTTCATCTTAATCTTCTAAAAGTCTCTCTTCGTCTCCTGCAATAGGCGTTTGCTGAAATGCCCGAGTTAAATGTTTGGTACGGTCCTGATTCTTACATGGGAGCGAATATTGTAAAGCTATTCGAGCAGATGACTTTGATGACTGATGAAGAGATCGCCAATATTCATCCTAAGCACAACCTAGACTCCATTAAATCATTGCTCCCTCGTCTTCACTATTTCCAGGTAACTTTTGCCTTTTTGTTGTTCGGGTCAGAAGACAGGCTTGCTTATATGATTCTGTTTTGCAGGAAGGAACGTGCATTGTGCATCACCTGTTCGGTCACGAGGTAGTGGAGAGGATAAAGTACATGTACTGTGACGCCTTTCTTACTGCACACCTCGAGGTTCCAGGTGAAATGTTTTCATTAGCAATGGAAGCAAAGAAAAGAGACATGGGTGTTGTAGGATCCACACAAAACATACTAGACTTCATCAAGAAGAAGGTGCAGGAAGCAGTTGACCGAGATGTCGATGACCATCTCCAGTTTATTCTAGGAACAGAGTCAGGAATGGTAACATCTATTGTCGCGGTGATCAGGAGTTTGCTAGGTTCTTCTGCTAACTCGAAAGTGAAGGTTGAAGTAGTGTTTCCGGTTTCATCAGACTCTATGTCAAAAACTTCTTCCCCAAAAGGTCCAAGCTCCATTAATGTTGGTGATGCGGTGTTACCGATTGTACCAGGAGTAGCAGGCGGTGAAGGCTGTTCTATTCATGGTGGATGTGCTTCATGTCCATATATGAAGGTCAGTTCTTGCTCTTTGTAATTATCATTCATTTAATAGAAATGGTAATAACCCTTTGTGATGAATGATGCAGATGAATTCGCTCAACTCGCTCTTGAAAGTATGCCAAAATCTACCTGATGTGGAAAATGTAATCGGAGGATTCAAAGCAGAGCGATTCAAACGACAAACTCCACAAGGAAAACTCATTGCGGATGTTGGGTGTGAACCAATACTTCACATGAGGCACTTCCAAGTAAAGCAAAAAAAAAACTTTAATGTCTCATTCGCTTTTGTGTTAATTGTCACTAATTTTTTTCAAAACCAAATTCTCTTTTGCAGGCCAACAAGGAGCTGCCAAAGGAGCTTCTTGATCATGTCTTAAGTCGCGAGGGCAAGAGATGACTAAATTGTCCCCTTAAAATATGAAGAGATTGGGTGAGTTTACTTATCAACAAACTATATATAGGATAATACGTTTGGTGGAAGATGAAGATTAAAGTTCTTCTTGCAATAAGGATTCTTATGATCACAACGATTACATTTCATTGTATACAATAATATATAAACAAAAGCAGAGGAAGCACTTGGATATCCATCCATATTAGAGACGCTTAGGAGCGAGCTTATTGATGATGATTGTTATGGGTTATTTGCAGTGTGCTTATAGTGCTAAAACCAGAGTTGCATTGGGTGTTTATTGTCTTTTTGAAACAAATGAACATTAAAAAAACCAATTATATACAAAAAACACTTCATCAGACGAACACGACCAGACCAGAGTATAAACACACCTTTTGAACACAGACGTATTGAGTAATCAAACAATCATGTCCAAGTACAGACATACCCGTTTTTATCAGCCGATGCCAATGGTTTCCCGATCCCACTCCAAGAACAACACAGTATAGGAGATGTTTGCTCCTTGAGAGTGCTCACTATACTGCCTTTGGAGATAGACCAGACATGCACCGTTCCATCCGAAGATCCCGCAGCCACGTATTCATCATCTGGACTTATACACGACCGGCTCCAATTCGACGCCAATCTGTTCCCTGATGCTCTCAACGTCCCGCAAATTTCCAAAGTCCGTGTATCGAATACATTATGTACGTTGTCTCTCCCGCTCGTCAAGATCATATTTCCATTCCGGGACAATGATACAGAGGTTACAGCAGAAGAATGCCCAGCTACTTCAGACAGAAGTTTCGCAGTTTGAATATCCCACAACCTAAGATTCCCATCCATGTGGCCTGAGAATACCGTAAGCCCGTCTATGCTTAGGCAGATCGCATTGCAGTTACTGGTAAAGAGCACTGTGTTTGTACAGTAACCTTTCTGCAAATCCCAGAGTTTAATAGTACGGTCATAAGCTGCACTGACAACATGTCGGCTGGAGAACTTGCTCACATCCACAGCACATACTTTATCTGTGTGGCCTGTGAGAGTATGACGTACCCTACCAGAGTTAACGTCCCACACAAACAAATTGTTAGAGCTGCTTGCTGCGATCAGGGACTTATTGTCGTGGGTTATGGCTAGATCAAGTATATTCCCAAGGGAACCGTTTAAGCTTTTGATTAGAGACCCACTATTGGTGTCCCACATTTTTACTGGTCCGGCTTGCCCACCGGTAAACAGAGTACGAGAGCTGTATTCAAAGAGTATCGAACCACAGCCACCTTCGTGAGCATGGATACGGTGGCCACATGTTGACGGGATGGTAGACTCAACAAAATGATCAGTTCCATCTTCATTGCGTCGGACAATTCCATCAACTTGCTGCCTAGCAAGATTTTCCAAACCATTGGCCTTAAGCTTAGCTAGCATTTCTTCATAGAGAGCATTTGCCTATGTAACAAGGAAATGAAAAAAAAAAAGAGAATTCAGCCAAAGCTAACCATATCAAGGAAAGGAAGAGTGGGTGGGTAAAAAAATAAAGTCTTCAAGTACCTCATTAAGACGTTCCGCATCCTGCATCTTCTGTAACATCCACCGATCAATTAACATTTTGTTCTCAGACTCTGCTTTTTGAGCTCTGTTAGTCATCACCTCCAGCTGAGATCTGACTTCCTTGTTTTCAGTAATAAGTAAATCAAGCGTCTTGGTCTTTTCCTCTAACTCTTGTTGTAACCGTGTACACTCCTCCCTAAAATGCAAGCATAGTTTTAAGAACCGCACAACATAATCCCTTACAGTCACTAGAAAACAATTCTGACCTTGTTTGGGATAAGTCCTTGTCGAGGCCAAGAATCAACAACTCCTTGTCTTGTAAAGAAGACTTTGAAGTTCTGGATTCAGCTACTTCTATCACGAGTTGTTCAGACAATCGGGATTGCGCTTTGTAACATTGCTGTAGCTCTATCTCCAGCTTTTCTGTTTTCTCCTTCCATTCAGATCCCTGCATGCATATAGACGAACCAATCTAAGAAAGAATGAGAAACTAGATAATTCACTAGTGCAAGAATCATATAAAAGAACCTTAATCACTCAATCTTTTAATCTTTTAGCTAAATTAATCGAAACAAGGTACCTGAGAAATCATAGGTTTAGAGAGCGCAGAAATGGCGGGGCCATGAGCTCCTTCTTCGAGAAGATGGCGCTGCCGCAAAGCTCTCAAAGCGTCTTTTATGGCTTCCATTGCTTTCTCCTCCTGTGACCTGAAACAAGTACCAAATCAAATCAAATCAGATCGAGATCACAAATAAAGCGTGTGGAAGGACAAATCGAGATCCAAATTGACTTACATCTCTTTCGAATCAAAAGGAGTCGTAGAGGGAGAAATTAGGGTTTGAGTAGAGGAATAAGAGAAAGGGAATGAGATTTTGATCGGAAGATTTTGATCGCGACTTAACTTCCCCCGCCGCTTGCTTACTTCTCCAAATAAAATAAAAATTAATTATTAAAAATTTTAAATTAAAAAAAAAATTATTAAAAGATAAAAATATATTTTTACCGTATGATTAACGAATCTAAAAAAATATAAAAAAAGTAAACTATTCTTCCGAGAAAATGTGAAAAGTTCTGGTGACCACGCGCGTAAAAATTTGGTGTGGTACGGATTTGAACTCGGGTCCTTTGGGGATCTAGGGAACGCCTTGACCACCTGACCACAGACGCGTGGTTACGATTAATTAATCTAGACTTAAAGTTTAGAGTTAAGTGGTGGAGTTTTGGGAATGGTGTTTAAAATTTAAAAAAAATATTAAAAATTTCAAAATAAAAAGAGGTTATTTTGGTTATTTTCTTCCTCAAAGACTATTTTGTGACAAAAACTTAAAAAGGCTATTTGAAAGAATTGTCCAAATTTAAATTTTTGATCTGATTTTGTATTAAATGAAAATTTTCTAAATAATCTCTTCAAGATTGTTGTTTAATGAATATTTCTTTTTTCTTTTTCAAAAATTCATCTTTTTATTAAACATCAATAACCAAAAAATGGAATAAAAAGTCCCAATTACAAATCGAATTACATAAAATCAACCAATTTAAATTCTTTTATAAAACTAACTTCGCTCGATCCATCACTTCGTTCCAGTAGTTTGGATCTAATATCCTCGAGTATCGATTGTCGTTCTATACTTTCAACGATGATCACAAGAAAGTGAGATTGAGCTTGTCGTCTCTAGAGTTAGCTAACTTTCTATGAGTTTTTCTAAGCTTGTAACCATTACCAACATTGAAGCGCAGACGGAAAAAAAAAAGAAAAAAGGAAAAGACGCAAACCCGAAGATTGTGAAGAAACTTGACTGTGCAATCCCGCCTCCATCGCCTAACCCGCACTAATGGAAGTTGGATGATAGCCTCCACCAATTATGGAATGCTTAAAAATTGGAAACAAATAGACGGGTGAACTTATCTCCGAAAGAGCTCAACGACCTTAAAAACAGTGTTGGAAAGGAATTTCACCATGAGCTAACAAACACAGGCTCACGGCACTGATATATGGTCCTTTCTGACTGGTGTCACCGTAAACAGAAGGCAAACACAGAGGCAAGCATCCACCTCAATTAAAACCAGTCGCCTCCTCCGAGAACTGGAATAAGAAACCAAGAGCTGCCTAATATAAGTCCCAGTGAAAATGAAACCTATCTAATACCGGGAAGAGAAAAATCACACGAAGAGGAAATCGCACGCACCACACTGAAGAAGCCATGGACGACGAATGTGAGTTGTGACACGACAGACTTCCACAATACACCACCACCGGACCCGACACACGTGTGTTCCTTTGACTACGCAAATCTTTGAGCAAAGGACCCTCCATAGCCCTCAGCTGTCAACACACTGATCGGAACTCTCCACGACACCGTGGATAAACCAACTGCCGGCAACACTCCATTCACAACCAAAGAAAGCAGATCTGTAAACCCACTAACATATTTAAGAAACAGAGCTTAACCACCGCATCAACGTGCCGTCCACTCTACAAGGAGCGAATAGAAAAACGCCCCTTGTGAAACCCTAAAAAGGCAACTCACGCCGATAGCAACCACTCCTCTCTGTGCCAAGACCCCAACCATGATCAGAGAGCTTCCCGGCATCGAATCTCTACGTAAGAAAGACCTAAACCAGAGACTCCTTTCGTGACAGAATCGGAAGCAAGACAGTGAGGAAAAAGAAACCATTGAGAAGCAAACGAAAAACGAGCGGAGTAGGGGAAGAGAAGTCGCCTCCAGTCCCGGTATGCGTGTTCACGCGCCGCCGGAGCTGAACTTTTCTTTAGTTTTTAAACGAGAGAGAAATGCGTAATTAATTTTTTTTTTTGTTAGATACAACTTTGATTAGGCCTGGGCATTCGAGGTCCCAATCGGGTTTCGGTTTTATCCAATCGGGTTTCGGTTTTTCGGGTTTATCAAAATCAGCCCCATTCGGATTATATGAAAGTTCGGTTCGGGACCGGTTCGGGTTCTATCGGGTTTGGGTCGGGGTTAGTAAATTTTCAAAGAACCGGTACAACCCAATATACTTTCGGGTTCGGGTCCCAATCGGTTTTTCGGTTTAAAAGTACCTAATTTTTACCTATTTTATAACCAAAACATGAGTAAATTCGGTTATTCAGTTTTAAAATACCTGTTTTGTACCTATTTTGTAACCAAAACTTAAGTAAAATCGATTCAAAAATAAGGAACATCAACCGTGATCATTCAAAATCAAACGAAAAGTAAACATATTTACTGATAAAAAAAACCAAATAAATAAAAGCAAAAAACGAAAACCAAGTTCTCATGAAAAACATTGTTTAACGAAAACAAAATCAAAATCTAAATATTTCAAGATTCAACGGCCATCTTTAACCATTAACCTTCATGTAATAGAACCACCAACCTTCATGTAATAGATAAATATTTTAGATGTTCAATATTTCTTAATGTATTTTGGATATATATTAGGAATTGAGATCATGTTTGGTACAAGATCTTTTCGAGGTTTTGAATGTTTCGGGTTCTATCGGATATCCATTTAGATTCGGGTTCGGTTCGGATAATATCCATAACCCGAAATACCATAAAACAAGACCCATTCGGTATTTACGTCGGGTTCGGATCGGTTCGGATTCATTTTTATCGGATCGGATTCGGTTCGGGTTTTCGAGTTCGGTTTATTTGCCCAGCCCTAACTTTGATCCGGTTTAGTGCAAGAATCTTTTTTTTTTTTTGTCATCGGTTTAGTGCAAGAATAAAAAAAAAACTTAATCATAATTTGTTCCTCTAGCAATTCCTTTGAAATCTTATATGATAAACTTAATCATAATTTGAAATCTTTACCGCAGTAATAAACAATAGCTCTCCACCGTTACTTTTTTTATGTGAATTCTGAAGAATTAATCCTCAACTATAAAAAGGTATGATTTATCCCATCAAATTTATCAGTTCAATCTTTTCAATTTATAAGTTAATTCCAGTGTTATTATTCCTCACGAGAAGATAGATAGATTTTTTTTGTTCTTGCTTCTTCTTTTCTTTTTCTGAATTTTTAATTTAAAATTAAATTAACTTGAGGACGGCTACACGGGAGCCATCATCTCATGTGCCCTTATATGACAAAAACAAATCCGCTATATCTCTCACTAATCTAAATACCCTTTATCATTTAATGAAAATATGAAAACCCGATTTTACCCTTATTCATTTACGAAATTAATTATTATCTTTTAAAAAAAATTGAAATTTTCAAATTTTAAAATTTTCAAAGATTCCCTCTTTCCAGAATTTCGAATTTTAATTATCGATGTACAACTAGTCCAATTAGTTATATTGCTTCAACTAATTATACTGAGTTTTACTAGTTATACTTGTGTAGTTGTACCAAGTTCTATTAGTAATACTCATGTAGTTGTATTGAGTTCTACATAGTTGTACTTATGTAGTTTTACTGAGTACTACATAATTGTATTGGTTATAATGCGTAAAACTGAGTTTGTTATATCAAATTCGACTGAGTTCTACTGGTTATACTGCGTAGCACTAAGTAATATTAGATTAGTTGTACCGAGTTCAACTAAGTTGGTAATACCGACTTATACTAAATTCAGATCTGAAGATTAAATAAATAAAAACACACAAAAATATTTTGAAAGGGAGAATAAGAACAAGAAGAACCCTAAAACCATAGAAAAACCAAAATTCGCCTAAACAACCTTGAATTCTTAAATCTAAAACAATAAGAATCGTAAATCAAAAACTCAGAACAAGAAAAATCATAAATCAAAACCCAGATGTTCTTCAACTCTTTTTTTTTTCTGTAATTTCTTCATCTTCTTCACCGTTTTCTCCGGCTGAACCGACGTGTATCTAAGCTATGTCGGTGTTACATCAGGAAGATTCATCATGAATACGTTTTATATCCTAAATTTCAGATCTATGAAGAAAGAAGATGAAAAACGAAAAGTAAGAAGAGATGAAGTAAAAGAGAGAGGAAGATGATAAGAAAAGAAGGCGGAAGTGAAGAAAAACAAAAATTAAACACATTTTATAATTAGGGTTAGGGGTAAATTGGTAAATGGCTTGATTTCCGAATTAAAAATAAATAAATAAAAATTTATAATTAGATGAGGGATATTTGAGTTTTTCTTTTTTTTGATCGAGTGACAATATGGATGATTTCTCGCTACACGACAAATTGATCATGTAAGTTTGATCTTATCCAAAGTCTCAGTTTTGTTTGAACTTTGTCGGCTTCTTCTTCTTTTTAGAATAAAAAGATAAAATTTTAAACGAAAGATAACTCTTTAAAATCTATACAGTTTTTATGATGAAAAGATACATCATTATGAAAAGAAGCATTTTTAGATATTTTTCTATTAAAACTAAGAAAATTTATAGATTGAAAAATACATCACTTAACATTTTTTCAATAAACACATCAATTAATGTGATTATGAAAAGATACATCAATTTTAAGACAATACTAGATTTTGATCCGCGCACCCGCGCGGGTGTTTACTTTAATTTTTATAAATATATTTATACGATGTTAGTTTCCATTCGTGTTTGGTTCGGATTTATTTGGATTTTGAGTTTTTGAGTTTGAAGAATTTACCCTATACATGTATTTATAAATTTTGGTCCAAGTTCGGTTCAGATCCTTTCGGGTTCGGTTTGGATTTAGATAACCCGTTTAAATTATATTTAAACATTTAAGTTTAAATATACTTTAATTTTCTCAAAATATAAATATAAAAGTAATATATAACATATGAATTTGAATAACATATCAAAATACTTAAATTCAACATAAAAATTGGTTTGACTTGAATATTTAGATGGAGAATCAGTATATTTTTTAAGTATTTTTGGTGATTTGAGTATTGTTTTGCTATTTTAAATATTTATTTTTGACAATTTGTATATATTTTCAAGTATTTTGGACAATTTCAAAATATTTTATATATTTTTGGATATTAAATTTTAAATAATTAAAATATTTAAGTATATATAAATATGATTCAAATATATCCGGATACGTGTAATATTACGGTTTGGACCAGGTTCAGTTCTATTTCTTTAGATATAAAAATTTGAATTCATTAGAATATTTAACCAGTTTTGGTTTGGACTTGACACTATTTTTTGGACTGAATTTAGTTTGGTTCTTTTGATTCGGGAATTCGAGTTTTATCTGAATCCTTTTGCATAATAGCATTTTTGGATATTCAACAATCAAAACAATATCATATGTAATTCACCTTTTGTATGATAGCATTTTTGGTTGTCTCTACAAATTTTTAATTAATTTATATGTCTAGTTTTTATTTTAAATTACTATTTAAATATATCGTATAGATTTTGATGTTTATATAATGTAAATAGATAACAACATATACCTTATTCAATTTATTTTTATATGTAATTTAATTTGTTATCAGTTGGTAGTATATACCGATAAAATTTCATAAAATTTATTATGAAATAACAAAATCATAAAACACCCTTAGAATATTATTATACGTTCAAGTATTTATACTCATACAAATTATATAGTTGATTTAAAAAATTACAAAATGTTATTCTTAGTAATTTTATGTAATTTATTTGCTATTAGTAATTTTTATTATGTTAATTTGTAAAATCCTTAAATCTACCTATAAACTTAGAAAATTGAGCTTCTTAATGGATATTGAAAAATACAAAAAACATATTCTAGACTAAAGGGTTTTTGTACATTTAAACCCAACATACAATAGGCCATGTATTTATTTACCTGTGAGTTTTATTTGATATGTGACCTTTAAAAAAATATCAGTTTAGTCAAGAGAAAACAAAAACGACAACTATACCTTCTCCCCTTCTCTTAACGACTGCATGTAGATGAAGAAAGAAGAACAATCGATCGGAGGCTGATACAAATGGAACACATATCAGATGGAATTACAATGATCCCGATCCAACGGAAAAAGGGTATCGAAGGACGAACGGTTTGATAGGAGCTTCTAAAGGTATGTCTCCGTTCTTATTTCTGAACTCTTTAAGTTTTGTTCAATCGATATATCTTCACATGCATGTCAAAATCCACTTCATAATACAACTATACTTAAATCATATGAACCGTAGAGAAAACAAAAATGAAGCTGAAGCGGCGGTGGGAGATAATATTGGTAAGGTATTCCCTAAATTCTATCTTATGGCCAGTTATAATTTTCTCAAGTTATTTTCACCAATTCATATATTTATTTAATCATGAGTAATTCTTTTTCTTGATTTGTAGTGTTGCTGGGAATCCATTGATCTGAAGAAGCAGCCCACCTGAGACCTGAGATTTGTTCTGGATATCACCTGTCTAAGTCCTCTTTACGTTTCTTTGAGCTTCTCATCGGGTAAAACTCTCTTTCTTGCTTTGAATTTGTTATTGTCTGTCACAATAGAAAAATTATAATTGTAAAATGATGAAAGATATTAGGCACAGTGAATACAAAACCTTACAATACACATATAACTCTTGTACTAATACAATATTGAGTTGTCTTATAAATGAGGAACTTGATTGTTCTTATGGAATTGATTTTAATGTTCTGTAGGAATAACAGGATACATCGTTGTTAGTGTCAACAGACAGAAAATTAAATTGAAAACATGTACTTACTTGATGTCTTCAAGAGTAAACTCAGGTTTCATCCTTGGTTTGCATGAACAATGAATTGTTTTTAGCTCTCCAAATTAATAACCTGGCCCATCAAGTCTGTAAGAAAACAGAGTGGTCGAAAATGTTTTTTTTTTTCAAATCAATATCGCAGGTAATAATTTGCGAACGTACCAGTGAGGAAACATGGTTTAAGTGATCCATGTAAAACACTTTGAAAATCTACCAAACTTAGAAACAGGTTATCATTCCTAAGTGTAGATTTTGTGATTGTTGTGTTTTTGCAAGAAGCCCATTTTGTAAGAATGATCAGTTGATCTATACATTCTTGTTGCAGGGCTGAGGGTGAAAATCTGATTTTCAAAGAGGTTTCACATACTCATAACTAAATCAGTTTTGCTTGGAATAGTGGTGATGTTTCCTACGATAGGTATGGTCTTATTTATAGGAGTAGATTCACCGATTTTGTATATAAAATGGACAATATATTCAAAAGAATAGAATTGTTTAGTTTAGGAAGTCCCTATATTTTTGGTGCTATAATATATGTTAAAATCTCAGAGAATGGAAATCACAACTATATATGGTTTTAAGTTATTATAAATTATAGAAAACTCAAAAACCCAATTGATGTCCTTTTTGTTATGTTGACTTCTTTGAAATATGAAAAAAAAATTGGAATGTTATTGAGTTAGGAATAATCGAATTTATTAGTTTTAAAGATTAGCTACACGTGATTTGCAAGTTTTGAAACAGGATCTCTCAATTGTGTTCTTGCTTGATATCGTTTTATTTATGATAATTGCGTGGAAGTAGGAAACATATTTGGAATTTTATTGATTGGTTTTGATTTTGTGCACCAATAATATCTAATGATACTAACTACAATATCTTATTATGATACTAAGTAACCTAACTAAGTATTTAAATAACATTTCATACATGTTTGGTAAATCATAGTATATATACTGTTACAAACCAATGAACCATAAGATTGATCATAACAAATAATTGAGTAAGCACAACAATACATGAAATTAATATTTTAGATGAGAAAAAGTTCATTGATAACACAACAATGTATATTTCGTAAGCATGATAGAGATTGGATCGAATTATATGGTTAAATATTTATACAATTGATTTTGATTATGCAGACTAAACCAAGACATGCTGGCGAGAATGACGATATATAGATGGGTTTATAAAAGTTAATTTTGGTCCATCCGGATGAGGTACAAATTAATTAAGTTATGAGATTAATTAATTTTGGTCCATCCGAATTATTTGATTTTTAAACAAAAATGGGTTTACGTTTGAGATTTTGTAAATGGGCCACGTGATTTATAAGTTATGGTTAAAGGGTTATGTTTTAGAAATTACTAAAATGAATCTAATTATAAATGTTTCCAAACACATTTCATTAAGACTACTATTTAAGTTTCCAAACAATTCTATTTTGTACTTGAATTTTAATAAGATAGATTAAACATAAAAACTCGTATATTTTCATTTTTACTTTACTAATATCTATTTATTAATACTTCAAAAATATTGATAATTGTTTTATATCTAAAAATTAGTGTATTAATATGATAATTTGAATCTTTTAAGAAATTTTATATGAAAGTTACATCTCTTAGTTTTTGTTTACAATAAAATTATATTTATTATTTTAAATGAAATTATGTCTTTTTGTTTGTTACTTTGCTCATATCAATTTATTTATACTTCACATAAATATTTGCAATTGTTTTATATGAAAATTTAAATATATCTTAAGTTTTTACATGAAAATTTGAGTCTCTTAAGTTCTTTTACTTGAAAATTTGTATTTATTAGTCTTTAAAATCTATATATATAAATAAATGTTCGCCTCTCTCCCGTGAAGCCACGTCATCAATTCGTGCGTTCTGGGAGTGACACATGTCCCATTTTATATTTAAGGCCAAAATAAATGAATGCAGTTAAGGGTAATTGAACCGAGCACCTCTAGCACTGGTATTTTCTCTTAGAACCACTAGGTTAAAGTCACTTTTTTATAAATATGTGGCCGCGAAAATACTTATTATCGTGTCAGCTGGAATCCCATGCTTCTTCTGCTTGTGGCCAGGGCCGACACTGAACTGACGTCAAGATGAAGATCGTGAAGTTAAAAACTTTGCTCCAAACAGTTTTGCAATGTTTCCAACCTTTATAACTTGATGCATATAATATATATCAAAATATATTTGTTGTACACGCTTTTATTAGTTTTGCTTTTAAAAGAAGGTATTTACAGTTATAAATGTTTTGTGCCACTGAAGTAATGGTTGAAAAATCTCTATACATATGTCATTTTAAAATAACACCCAACTTCTATATATAGTCAATACATATGTCCATGTTATATTCTAGACTAAATATTTTCTCTTTTAAAAATATAGAAAACAATTCTTTTAGTCTACAAGCAAATGTTGTAGAGCAAGTATGCATTATACAAAATAATATATATTTAAAATCCATACACAAAAACATAAAAGTTGTTATAGGCCTCTTTCACATGCACACTCCACTATGAATAAGAATTAAAAAAAAAACAGTATTGTCATCAAACTTTATCACAAATCCACATTTGTACATTTATAATTATGAGTTGGACAATTAGTTAATTTGATACAATACCAAAGCGGGAATAATCAAAAAACAATTATACCACCGCATACTAATAAGTAAGACATAACAGATAACCAAATTCTTGAATTTTAAAACAAATTTCAACTCGAGCATTTAATAAATATCAAATTAACTAATATCCCATCCGTATGGCGGGCCGACCCTAGTGAAAAATATATGATACATTTGTATCCATTTGGTTACGACTCGTCCGTACCCTTTTAGTCACGATCCATTCATACCCTTTCGGTTACGATCCGTTCACACCCTTTTGGTTACGGCTCGTTTGCATTTTTCCTATCATAATCCATTCGCAACCTTTCAGTCACGACCATTTTCACCCTTTAGTCATGTCCCGTTTGCACTTTTTTGGCACAATCTATATGCAACCTTTCGTTCATGACCATTTGCATCCTTTTGGTCACAATCTATTTGCACCTTTTTGGTCACGTTCATGACACTTTCACACCCTTTCGGTCATGATCTATTCATATCCTTTGTGTCACAACCAGTTCGTAGCATTTCGGTCACGACCTGTATGCACATTTTTTGGTCATGACACATTCGCACCCTTTCATTCACGACACGTTCGCACCCCTTGGATCATGACACGGTCATACCTCTTAGATCACAACACGTACGTACCTATTATATTACGACACACTTATACATCTTAGATCAAAAAAAATTTGTACCTCTTCGTTGATGACACCATATTAATATTTATAATTGTTTAATCATTGTTGATATAAAAAAAATTCATCTTCTAAGTTTTTAGTATGAAAATTTGTATTTATTAGCACTAAGATGAAAACTTATGTCTTTTTTTTCTCCCTCATACCTATTCATTATGACCATTTACATCTATTTGGTCACAACCTATTTACACCCTTTTGGTCACGTTCACGACATTTTTACACCCTTTCAGTCATGATCCATTCGCATTCTTTCGGTCACGACCCGTTTGAACATTTTTGGTCATGACACCTTCGCACCCTTTGGATCATAACATATGTGTACCTCTCAGATCACTCATATTCTTATCTCTTAGATTACGACACATTCATATCTCTTAGGTCAAAACAAATTTATACCTCTTCGTTGATGACACCATATTGATATTTATAATTGTTTAATCAGTGTTAATATTAAATTTCCATATCTTAAGTTTTTAATATGAAAAACTGTATTTATTAGCATTGAGATGAAAACTTATGTCTTTTGTTTTTACTTTGCTCATATATATTCATTAATACTTCATAAATATTTACAATTTTCTATATCTAAAAGTCAGTGTATTAATATGAAAATTTGATTATATTAATTTTTATACATGAAAGTTGCATCTCTTAAAATTGTTTTACATGAAAATTGTATTTATATTTTTTAAATTGAAAGTTGTATATTTCACTTTTATTTTTGCTCATATCTTATTATTATTTTACATTAATATTTAAAATCATTTTATATCTGAAAATCAATGTATTAATATAAAAATTGAATCTCTAAAGTTTTCAATATGAAAAGTTGGATTTATTAATTTTAAAGATGAAAGATTGCATGTACTGCTTATGAAAAGACACAACTTTTAAAACTAATACATTTTAAAAAATTAAAAGAATGAAAACATACAACTTTTGACATTATAATGAAAAGATACAAAATTATATATAAACATATCATTTTATAATTTGACAACTTTTCAAAACTCATTTCATTTTTTTATGAAAATATACAACTTTTCAACATTAATTAAGTTAGTAAGCTTTTGTGATGAAAAATTGGGTCTTTCACTTTTCTTTTGCTCATATCTACTTAATATATTTTACATAGTATTTACAATTCTTTTGTATCTAAAAATTAGTTTATTAATTTAAAAATTTAATCTCTTAAAAAAATTATATTAAAAGTTGCGTTTCTTAGCTTTTAAGATTAGGCATGGGCATTTGGGGTCCCAATCGGGTTTCGTCCAATCATCAAAATCAGTCCCATTCGGGTTATATGAAAATTCGGTTTGAGACTGGTTCGGGTTCTATCGGGTTTGGGTCGGGGTTAGTAAATCTTCAAAGAACCGGTACAATCTGATGTACTTTCGGGTTCGGGTCCCAATCTGTCCTTCGGTTTAAATGTACCTGATTTATATCTACTTTGTAACAAAAAGTAAGTAAAATCGGTTCTTCGGTTTTAAAATACTTGATTTGTACCTATTTTGTAACCAAAACATAAATAAAATCGGTTAAAAAAAACAATGGAACACCAAATGTGATCATTCAAGATCAAGCGAAAGGTAAACATAATTATTGATCGAAAGAAAACCAAATAAATGAAAGCATAAAACAAAAATCAAGTTCTCATGAAATGAAAACATTATTCAATGAAAACAAAACCAAAATATAAAAACTTCAACCTTCAACCGCCACCTTTAACCATCAATTTTCATATAATAGATAATTATTTTAGATGTTCAATATATTGTGAATACATATTAGGAATTGAGATCATGTTTGGTACAAGTTCTTTTTGGAAATTTTGAATGTTTCGGGTTCTATCGGGTACCCATTTAAGTTTGGGTTCGGTTCGGATAATATCCATAACCCGAAATACCATAAAACAAGATCCATTCGGTATTTATGCCAGGTTCTGATCGGTTCGGATTCATTTTTATTGGATCGGATTTGGTTCGGATTTTCGGGTTCAGTTTATTTTCCCAGCCCCATTTAAGATCATAAATTGCATCTATTGCTTATGAAAAGATACAACTTTCAGGACTAATATATTTAAAATAAAAAGAATGAAAACATTTCAATAAATGTGAAAGGATGCAACTTTTCATCTTAAACATTGCATTAGTTCTTATAGATTGTGAAAATATATAAAGATGTGTCTTTTTATAAAGAAATGTCTTTTCATAAAAATTCATATGAGTAATGAAAAAATTTCATATTTTAATTAGTTATTTAAAATAGCACCTTTATAATGGTAATATATCACATTATTAAGATGAAAAGATACATTTTTATGATGAAAAGACACAGCATAACATTTATTCACAACCTTTAACAAAAGTCACCTTAATGAACAAACACAACTTTTAACAAGAATTTAGATTCTTATAAAAGCACATAACCTTTAGAATTAATTGAGATTGCTATTATTATTAGATAGACTTCCGAAGGACAAAAACGTAAAATAAATTTCTGATTTTTTGTTTGGTCATAATGGTTATATAGTAATTTTACAACCCATTTATGTTGGTTTTTGTCGTTTTGTCGTGCGTGTGTAGCAACATCGGATAGCTGTGGCTACGAATCTGCCGACGGTGGAGGGCTTAGGAACGTTTGCATATGCGACCACCACAATTCTACCACAAACTGTGATCCAGGTCGGTTTTGCATTATCATTTCATCTTTCTTCCTACACAAAAATAAAAATGTGTTAGACACAGTATTAGTAAGTATAAAGTGACATGATAGAAACTAGAATCCACATATATTTTAAGTTTTCATCTTGTTAATTGTTAAATCTGAAACAAAAACAATTTACCAAGTCGAGACTTTAGTTTTTTGAAAATTGATTATCTATGATCTATTTGATTAAATACATACTAAAAGAAAAGTAATGTATTAAACTAAATTTTCTTATATTCAGTAATGTATATGAACCAAATTTGAATCAAAATCGTAACCATAAACATAACTACTGCATTGTATTATTATTTAGAAAGGGTCTTCAAATAGCATTGAAACAAAATTTTGTTCCAAACTAGCATATAAGGATGAAATTCACAAAATAACATTTATTTAAGGATAGAATGCCCTTTATAAAAAACATTTCTTTAATGCTATAAATCATATATATCCTTATTTGTAGCTACATAATTAGTTATAAAAATAAGCATTTAAACTATAGAAAACTTTAAATAATAAATTATAAAAGATATATATATATATATATCTTATTTGCGTTCAGTGTTTAAGGACTAGGGTTTAGATATTAGGGATTAGAGGTTAGAAGTTAGGATTTATTATAATTTAATGTTATTCTTGTTTAAAGAATGATATTTTGACATTTTGACCCCAAAAAAAAGAATGATATTTTGACTTTTTTAATTTTTAATTTTATTTTTGTGTCATTGATGAGATTTTCACTTTTAATTATGTATCGTTGTTAATAAATTAGAATACTAAAATATTAACCATACAAAGTAGTAATCCGCACTGTGCGCAGAGTAAAATAGTTTATTAGATTATTTATTGTATGTTGTGTAGCTTTTTTCTGAGAATGGACATTCATATATATGTTCGGATTCAGTAAATTTATTTGAATTTCAGATTTTTTAGTTAGAAATTTAAATTGTATTTGGATATTTAAAAATTTTGGTTTGGATTTGATTTGAATCATTGCAGGTTCAGTTCAAATTCGAGTTCGGATATCTAGTGAAAAAGTTAGAATTGCGTGGAAAATAATGTGATCTCTTCACTCGACACCTAAATTCTGATTCTTAATCGATTTCACGAATTTTTTTTCTTTTAAAGCTTTTCTGATTTCCGGTTTTTTTTAACAATCTGATTATGTTTCTAATTCTTGGTCTGCTATGAAAACTTCGTAAAGAAAAGCTATATTTAGCTTAACTAAATATTTGACTTTGTAAGTGGTGTTTTCACCTCAGTTTTCTTAATTCATAATAAATAACAATTATTTATTACTTTCTTATACAAAAGCCTCAACCATGGCTAAGTTCGACAAGATACATATGTTTCAATTTCTAAAAATATTCTCATTGTAAAATTTTAGTTGATGCGAATTTTAATGATTTTGTAATTTTTGCCTTTCAAAATGATATTATTCAGTAATTGTAAGGATATAATTTCAGTTCACAAATACAAAGGTTAAAAATACAAGAACTAAAAATGAGTTGATTAAAAAAGTTAGTGTGAACACATTTAATTGTATGCGGTAAAGTTTAAAAAAATAGTATGTGAACGTATTAATTATTAAATAATTGTGAGGTCGACACATCAGCATACTCAAATTGAAATCAATGTAAAGCTGACATGTGGCAAATATAGTATGAACGCATTAATAACAATTACTTCTCTTTTAATATATAACAGATATTGGATTAGAATTTTTTACTTATTGTTAAGTTGCAACCGTTGAAAATTTATGAGTAAATATAGAAATGTCTATGCACACAATTTGCACATATTGTTTTCTTGTAAAATTCATTAGTTTGCAGTGGTTTAGAAAGCCGTCCTAGGCGGTAATACCCAGCGTCAACTGCCTTGGTTTTTGCGCAAGATGATTAAACGCTTAAACTTATCAGTTGGACGTTAGACATGATGGATATCCGTCCAATGGACTGGTTTAATGTTTAATAGGCCACTTTTTTATGGCTAACTCGTCTTAATTTACTAAAATGCTAATGATATATATTCTCTTATGTAGTTATAACACCAACCGGTGCATCTTCAGGTGTTCCATCAAAAACCATTGGATGTAAGTATCAAAATGAATTTATACTAGTACAAGTTTATTTTATATTATCCTAAATTAGTACCTTTAATTTTTCTTTTGCAGCATTGATCTTCTACTTCATAACTATGAACATATGGTTTCAAAGAAGACGGTGAGATGCTGTTACTAATACATCTGGAATTAAGCTTCCAACTTTAGTTTTATTTTACTCAGACTGACGTTTTTGAGTGTATTCCCACGAAATTTGATTTTTTTTTTTTTTGGGTAAAATGTTAAAATTTTATACTAATTTTTTGAATTTTTTACAGACATTACTGAGATGAACTAGTAGCAGAGAAATGCTGAAATTGAAACTAACAAAAGGGACCTAAGAAGCAAACATAACCAAAATGAAGGAGAAGGTACTCAGATAAGGGTCTAGACTAAAGCGTCGCAAAGAAAGACCAGTGGGCGAAGTGCAAGCAGCGTGAGCAACCAGTTGCCGTGAGCTACCGGAGAGAAAGGCGCCCTCAAACCTTGAAACACACGGTTACCTACAGCTTCCAGCGAACTCACACACGCCGCAACCTGCACAAAGAATCAAACTCGGACCGTCTAGCTCATCCAACAGATACCAAACCGGCAGCACGAGGAGGGTCTGCAACAGACGATGCCGTCGTTCAAAGAAGGAAGCTGGAGATTGCTGCCTCCAACTCATCTTCCCGAGACCGTGTACACCCATTTAACCGCCAAGCCCATATAGAGCAAAGGGACCTGCTGAGCACACCTCCTTCGACGTAGTACCCACTTACGAGCAAGAAAGCCAGAAGCCAAACTTAAACCTTACCCATGCCACCAGAACCGAGCAACTCCATCTTGGCTACACAGCCGCCGAAGTACCAATAGGAGACAGAGAGGACGACGAGGAGCGCCACACCGCCGAGCCTCCACTACTTTGAGGAGCAGATACCATCTACATGCGCCAGAGCAAGCCCAAACCGCAAGCAGAGGAGTCAACCACTCCCACGTGCCGCCACGGAGCCACCGCAAGATAGACGAAGCCTACTCTCATAGGAGCACCACACGTACCACCGAAGACCATCGGAGGACACCAGAGCAGAAGAGAGAGAGACTTGAGATCCCGAGGATCTGAAGCTCTAGATCCCAGCAGAGCACGCCTCTTAGCCCAGCCACTCGCCACGCTGAGAAAGAGACGACTCGAACCGGAACAACCCGACGACTCATGCGCCGTCAACCCGAGGAGAGACCCAACAAAGCAAAACTCACCGGACAGAGATCTCGGTGCAAAAGCATGTAACCACCATGACAAGGAGCGAGCCGTCCTCAAGCCCACCATTTTCGCTATGGAAGCTCCAGATCGAGACCAAAATCTCCAGATCTGAACCGGAGAACTTCAGGGAGATCTCCACCTCCGCCGCAGAGAAGAACCAGAGGACACTGAGATGAACTGGAAGAGAAGAAGACATAGAGAGGAAGAAACAAAGGAGGGGTTCCGGCGACCGCTCTAGAGGACGCGGCGGCGCCGGATTAAAAGTTCTAGAGTTTTCAAAAAAAAAGCTAGAGAGAGGCTGGAGAGAAATATCTAGAGAGAGAGGGTCCTGTAAACTCTTTCTTATGAAATTTGATTTGTACACCAGAGTTTATAGACTTAATAATATGTTAGCGCCAGAAGTAAACAAGAGATAAGTAAAATCTCAAGAAACATATCTCCTAGTTTGCATTTTCGATCTCCTTTGGCACGGGATTACAGATATTACAGGTCTTGGTTTGGAAGTTCCGGTTTATAAAAAAACAGAACAAAAAAGCATTGTTCCAGTCACGAAAATGTTGCAAAAGAAACAAAAATTGGACAACCAATGTTTCGAGGTCAAGACCATTGACCAAGACCAAAATAGAAGGGTAATTTCTCATTTTTACATAATCAAAGCATCAAAAGTTTACTCTGGGACAGGGCCGGGCCTGAATAGAGGCCCATAAAGCATGTGCTTGGGGCCGTACATGTATATATATATTTAAAGGGCCAATTAAAACATAAACTTTACACTAGTTCTACTGGTAAGAGCGTCAAGACGCGCTTAAGAGGTGCCAAGTTCGAGTCATTAGACTGTATTTTTGCCATTTTTTCTGATTTTTGAATAAATAGGCCAAAAATATTTTTGTTTGCTTCTGGGCCAAAATTTCTCAGGCCCGGCCCTGCTCTGGGATGGAGATTCTCTCATATTTATTTTTCAGATCATTTCTGGTGGAAAGACAAATATTTGCTTATTCTTTCAGATTCAGTTGATTTGAAATCATTTTTTTTCAAATTATGGCTGGAGAGTTAAACAAGTTTTAGTGAAGACATATCCATCGGCTCCTAAAAAGAAAACTATGCAGAAAAAGATCACTCAACCTTGGCCAGTATCAATTTATCTAGTTTAAATTGTTTCTGATATTATTATTCTCCCCCATCATCACACCAAATTCACAACGACCATAAATCCAAGTTAATTAAGATCCAAACGTCTCTGATTGATGTATTTGCTACATTCAAACTGAATAAAAGCGTTTGGTTGAAACATAAAAACAATGCATGCACAAGCAGCCGTGAATTTTAACAGCACACTTCATGGCAGCTAATGCATCCAATGCTAGTTCACTACTCACTCTTACGCAAACTAAACCAAAATAACAAAAGCAACAAAGAGAAAAGGAACATAAATAAAACCCACCGAGCATTCATTACGGGTCTTTGCATAGTCATCCGACGACCGACCATGTGAAACGTCCACCACTTCCGGTACACTCAGACCAGTAAACCGGTTTAGTGACATCAATTACCGTATAAAATCATACGATCTCGACGGTCGCGTCAGAGAAAACTTGATTATGTTCTCTCATGACCCGTTTCCTAACTCCGTTAAGCCACGTGACGAATCCCGAAACGATATCGTACATGCTTAGAGCAAGATATATACCAATACCAGCAATAATCCCATTAGCAATGGAATAAGTCAACGGCATAAGCAAGATCGTTATAAACGCCGTAACGGCTTCTTTAGTCTCTCCCCATCTAATATCTTTCACAACTCCCATCATCATCACACCAACCATCACTAGTGAGGGTCCCACCGCCCACCTAGGCACGTTAGTCACTAACGGCGTCAAGAACATGGACACCAAGAAGTACATACCGATGATAACGGCCGTTAACCCCGTTTTCCCTCCTTCTTTCAAACCCGCAGAAGATTCTACAAAAGTCGCTGTCGTTGTAACGCCTAACGCTGACCCCACAACGGAGGAGCCTGCGTCCACTAAGTAGGCAGTGTATTCTCCTTCGAACTTTCCGTCCTCCTCCACGAAGCCTCCGATCTCAGCCATCGTGTAGAGTACTCCAGTCGTGCCGAGGAGATCGACGTAAAAGAGAGTAGCGAACGCGACCCAAACCTCGCTCTTTCTAAACTCCGTGAAGCTTATAGCTCCTAACGTTGACTGGATCTTGTGAAAGTCAACAACTTTTGTGAAGTAGTTATAGTTTGAGTCTCCGAGAGGAGTGTGAGGAAAGGTTGTGACTTGGGTGTTTCTAAACCAAGAAACAACCGTAACGAAAACGATTCCATATATCATACTCCCCTTGACGTTCTTCATGAGACCGTAGCTCGTTATGAGAAACCCGACGACTGCTAACCAAAACGTAGGACTCTCCATTTTCTCTCCCAGACAAGCTCCGGTGACGGGATCTGTCTCTGAGCATGCGGTCAACGTTACTAAAGTTGACTTATCTGGTCCCACAAGACCAATACCTTGGTTCATCTGCAAACCAACAAAGGCAATGAACATTCCGATACCAACAGCGCATGCTAGTCTCACCGTTTGAGGGATGAGACGAGCCAGTCTTCCGCGGAGTCCTAAAGCAGACACTGCAAGAAATGCGCATCCCTCGAGTAGCACAATGGCCATTGCGGTATGGTAAGAGATTGAACCGGAACCGCGAAAACCAACTACGTCGTATGCGATGTAAGCGTTGGCACCCATACCAGGAGCAAGTCCGAATGGGAGATTAGCTAACAACCCCATAGCTAAAGATCCCACCATGGCTGACAAAGAAGTGGCTACAACGAGGTCCTTTTTGACCCTCGTCAGACATTCTTCGTAGCCTTGGTTAGAGCCAAGGACGCAGCTCGGTTTAGGTGATGAAGAACCAGAGTCGGTGGAGCAGTCATGGAAAGAGCAAGTGGCACCAGAGTCGGCTAGGATGGTGGCGTTTACGGTAATGATGTAAGCCATGGTGAGGAATGTGGCTGTTGCAGCTCGTAGTTCGGTTGTGAAATTTGATTTTCTTGCTTCTAGCTTGAAGTAACGACCGACTATGCTCTTTGAAACGGTATCATTTAGATGTTTCTTAATTTCGTTCCATGACTTGCACACCTTCGTCTCTCTCCCCATGACGGAAACCAAGAGAGGAAAAGAAACAAAATATGAGGAATTTAGGGAGGAAATGCAGGTGGAGGATGCCAGATATATATGAAGCCCCTTTAATATATAGTTTAACAACACGTAAACATGTGAATACATGTATTTTGTTATTTTTACGTTTAAAATAGAACAACTCTATAATAAATATATATGAGATTTGTTCCCATGTATTGTTCTATAATATTAATCTTCAAATATAGAATAGAATATAAAAGAATATTATTTCTAAATAGAAGAAAATGTATAAATAATTATTTTAGAAGAATAATAGAGAGATGAATTCAACTAATTTTGTCCATAGATGTTATTATAAAAGCAAATATACAGATGCTTTAGAAATTCTCTAAAATATACACAGTTGACGAATAAAAGACACTCGAATATACTCAAAAGCCAAAAGAAAAACAAAACAAATAAAAAGACTTAAATCATTTTCGTTTCAATTAATAATAAAACTAATATGAAGGCTCTCAACCACGTGATACGCTCTTGTGTGTGTGGAGAAAATCTATCACAGTCTAAGCCTAGTTTGAAATCCTGATTAGAAAATTGATACATAGGCATCGAAAAAGTTGTTGCCTAAACGAAGTTATGAATTGGCTTCGGTCCAAGAATCAAATTAATTCATTTTTTTCTGGAGAAAATTGACAAATAAAGGCGGTCTTCAAAGTTTTCTTGCAAAGTGTAAAAATAAATTCCACTACTACGTATCCAGAAAATTGAAATAGAACATGTTTGATATGGACCCAAATAACAGATATACCGAGGTTTTTACCACTTTTTGATCATTGTATAAGTGATGTATTTTGAATCATTTCAGCTTTATGTATATTTTAGGCAACTTTAGAGATTCTCGAACTATTTAAAATGCATAACTACACAAATGCGTTAGAAGTTTAACAATGGATTGAGAAATTTCCAGGATCTGGCTAAGCTTATATTTTGATACAATATATAGAATTGAGTTTACATTCAAATGCCACCGGTTTGAAGTCAATCATACGATTGGATCAAAATTTATGTTCGGTCTACTGAAAAGTGGTATAACTGACGGGAGAGAGAAAACTGTCGAGGTTTTAATCTAATATCAACCGACACCACTTTGGTGTCGAACGACATTACTTCTTGATTCATATCCGACAAGTTTTTATCAAATTCCAAGAATTCAGTTTAGCCAAGAAATTTCCTTTATTTACAAATGAACAAAAAACGTGTTTAACATGAATTTATCTTTTTCCAACCTTTTTTTGGGCTAAGTTTTCTTTTAGGTTTGGTGAGAAGATTAAACTCCTTCAAAGATCTTTTTAGAACTCTTTATTTATTTATATAATATTTATTCAGACTCTGATTTGTGTTATTTCTTTCATGACTAAGTAGTTTTCTTTTTTAGGTTTAGAGATTTTATGAGTTTCATGTCAAACTGATAATCATTGATCGCTAGGGTTCTTCATAAAATTCTACACTAGGATTATTTATCATACTAGGATCTAGATACATTAACTAGAACGTAGAATCGTATGATCATCGTGACACACGAGAGTGTAATCAATACCTGAATCTAGTCTTGTTGAACTAGATTTCCATTCGCAGCAGGTTCGGTCTAGGATTTTTAGTTGAAAAATATCGAATCTAGTGTATTCTTGTTTGATTCATTAGATACACAATGAGAGTTGGTATTAGATTATAGTTAGACATCTGGTAGTTTATCGCAACGAGAGTTGGATAACTTACTGATTGCATTTGAGTTTTGGAATTGAATCTTACAAATCCTTTGCACCATTGATAAATCCCTAGATCTAACGTTTTTCTCCATCGTTACAGATTCTCTTTTATTTACTGTCTTCTTTCCGCTTTTAAATTATTTGCCTAGCTTAATTTGAAACCAAAATCTACTGTGAAAAATATTATCTCTCTGAATATGATCCTCAAATACTACTACGACAATCTTATTTTTGAGAGTTGCTTAAGATAATTTGAGCATATAAATAACTATACAGACCCCGGATCGATCCAGTCCAAAAAGAAAAACAAGGCCAACGAATAATAAAAAAGAGATTTTAGGTCCATTCTCAATTAGCACTCCACCTGCTTGCGAAGAAGGACTCTGATACAAGCAGGACGGCTTAAAATGAGTAGGCAAGACCTAGACGCAGCGTTGAACATAACTACTAATTGCTTTGTCGATGACTGTGCAAGTGAGTTGCTGTAATGAAGATTACAAGGAATAGTTGAAGCAAAGAAAATGAAATGGTTCTTAAAAGGAGAAAGAAGCGAGAAGCAAAAAGAGAGAAAAGAACGACTACGCGATCTTAAACTATTGACTATATATTATTCATTCTCGAGAATTCAAATTGGTATCATCTTTTCCCCTTTGGTTTATGCATTTCAATAAACAAAATCTCTGGTGTCATCTCTATAACTATTGTTTTTCTAATCTCTAAATTTGATTACCGGTTTTAGAATTTAACACAACATATATCTTTGCGAAAGAAAGATGGAGCACAATGGACAGAAGATCAATTGACTATCAGTTTGTGCCTAAGTTATATCTTTATTGTAAATTGCAAACTATTATGGTAATGAAAATATCAAATATATCAATATAATATTTAAATTATCTCGATATTAGATAGCTGGATAAAGTTGTATAGAATTTTATATATGACTAGTTGTGATACAAAATGAGCTAGCAACGCATAAAATCAGGCACTAGTTGACTATAGGGGAATCGATTATTGTCTTATTGATGTACGTAAAATATATAATTGGTATATGACTTTTTCATAAATATTGATTTGAATATGTGTACTTGTCAATAGTTAACACATGGAAGACAAATTTTGAAACAACTTTGTCCATTATAATGGTGATTTTTCTTTTTTGATAAGCCAGAAATATCTGAGAGGCCTAACCGACTAGTTTTTTAGGAGTCTGTTCACTAGTTTCAGACAGATCTGGTTGTTCGTAATAGAAATTAGATAACTGTGTCACTTAGCCACAAAAAGGTAAATTTAAATTAGATAGATTTCGAACCCGAGATTATTAACACATTTTCAAGTTCGTCGTAGTACTCAGACTACGCTTGCTTGCGTAGTTTAACGGTGATTTCCTGACAACTAAATTCTAATATATGATGCACAAAAGCGAAGCTAATCATTCAGCCACAATACTCCACATGCGCTTGGTTTTTCTCCCCAAAACTTTTGTTCGTCCTCGCAGCTCGTGAGATTCCATCGGTCGAATTTCAGTAATATTGTTGTTTATTAAAAGAGAAATATACATATTTGTCTCCTTTCATATTAACTTACGATTACCTTTGTTCTTTTTAACAAAACGATAAAGTGGCAACAGGCCTGCACTTATTTTATGCAGTTAGACGTAGCGGGCACAGTGCCATAGCATTCTGTTAAAGAACGCTTAGGTTTTGTTCTTATACCCAAAGAAAAATCATTTAGTTTTACCAAAAAATACATTTAGGTTAATTAGTAGTATAATTCACACTACAAAAAAACATATATTTTACGAGGACCGTATTCCTGGTTATCATAATCGGGCTGTTACGCCGATTACGACGAATTAAAGAGAAAATAAACATCTGTCGTAACGGAAGTTTTGTCGTAACGGCCTCGTAACATTTACAAGGACGAACATTCGTCGTAACACCGAAGGAATGATATCGTGTAATAGCGTCGTTACATTTCGTTGTAAAGTACTCGAAAGGTTTCGATGTAACCTCCAAGTAATATTTACGAGGATTTAACATGTCTTGCGATGTAAAGAACTCGTAAAATTTATGAGGAGTTACGAGTTCCATGTAAAGTTTACAGTGAATTACATTTTCATATATATAAATATATAATTATTATTTAATTTATTATGAAATATTTGAAATTTAAAATATTTTAATTATAAAATAAAATATAAAAAACGAAACAAAATTTTAAAAACTAGATAAATGTCAAAAAATAATAAAATTTATAATACAAAACGAAAGAAATTAAAAAGGTACGGGAGCACATTCTAAACGTAGTTAGCAGTAGCACTCGGTTCTTGAGACTCTCGATCGGTTGATTCGGGATTCCGTTGTTGCATCTTGAGAGCCGCTCGTCTAGCCTCCAACACTCTCTGGAAAGTCGGGTTTTCCAACGCCATCAAGTCCAGCAGATCCCCCAGGGAGTCCAAACGATCCTGTTGGGAATCCGTTCGAGCCTGCATCCAAGAAGTGTCCTGGCCCCGTCTCGAAGAGTATGACAAAGTCGCCCTTGCAAATTCGTTGACATAACCTATTTCCACCGTCTGTACCTTCTTTCTAGGAGCCACCTTTAAAAGAAAACATAATAATATAGTTAATTATATTAAAATAGTCAAATTCATTTAAATAAAATTTTAAAATTTTACCTCTTCGAAAATCCTCTCAATCTCTTATGTTGTTAATTTGACTGGTAATTGATTTAAGATAAGTTTAATCCTCAAACCGATGTAGTATTTGAAGTGTCAATCCAGTCCTAAGGTGATTCTAAGCAATGAGAATGCAAGATATTTACTCAAATCTAAGTGCAATCAAAGATGTGTTGGAATGGTAATCAAGTAACAGTAATGAAACTAAAATTAAGAACTAAAGTAACAGAGAACAGAGCAAGTTTTCAATCAATATTAAGGGAGAGCCCATGGGTATAAGGGAATCGATCCAAGATGACTAGCTTCCAAGTCAAGGTGTTATCCAAACAATCTACAAGTTCTATAGGTCTAGATCTCATTCAGATAGATTAATCCACTTCCGTGACAGAAACCCCTATGCTATCATGAATTAAACATCAACTGCCGTTGGCCTAACGCAATCTAGCATGCATGAATTACAAGTCTAATAACCATCTAGCAGTCTTAACATCAACTTCCGTTGGCCAATCATGCAAAAGCTTCACTAATTTCGTTCAAGCATTTCAACAAACACTTTCCGGGTGTGAAATAGCTTAGAATCTAGATCTAGCATTAAGAACCCTTAGCAAGCATAGAAACAAATAGATCTAGTAACAAACACCATAACTCTTCACTAATCACCTCAGATCTGCCTAACCCATAGATTCAGATGAGTCTACTCACTAATTGTCATGATAGATCTTAAACCCATGTTAAGTTCAAGACAAATCATGTTTAGAGAGATAGATGAACATGATATCTTGCATATTTACATTGTTTTATCCATTCATCCATGAGCATTTTCATCATATAGATTAGGATTTAGCCATGTCTAGGTTGCATTTTGCATTCATTGTCCTTATTAGGTGCTGGATTGTGCCATGGAGTGATTTGAGATGTTTGGGAGCATTGTGATCCAAAAGGGGGGGTGAAAGATGAGCATGGATGGAGCCTTTAGAGAAATCTTCTGTTTCTAAGATTTTGTGGAGACACAGCAAATTGAGTTAGGTTTCTAATGGAAGTGGTTTCAAGTCATTTGGAGATGTAATGAAGGAGTTATGATCAATTTACTAGAGGCATATCCATCCTGGTCGAGCATCGCAGAGTGACCTCTCAGAGCGACCTACCGAGGTCGCTCCCAGCCAGAGCGACCAGTCCAGAGCGACTACCTCAAGTCACTCCCAGCCAGAGCGACCAGCCAGAGCGACCAGCTCAAGTCACTCGCGTTTTGACGCGTCGAGACACAAAAAAACGCGTCGGGAGCGACTATGCTAGGTCGCTCCGCGTGTTTTGCTTGGACGATTTTTATGTTATTTCAGGGGCCTTTTGGTCATTTGTTTTGATTTTTTACACTTTCTAAACCTAAGTTAAGTACTTGGTAAGCCATGAGAGGCAAGATAATCTCTTTTCTAGAGAAGAACTAGTAAAAAAAAAACCTCTTTTGATTCAGATTTCATTGCTTTCATCTTGTGTTCTTGTTGATTTCTTATCTATTTCTCTACATGGTTAATCTGAAATCCAATATGGGTTTAAGAGGAATCATGGAAATTAGTGAGTAATCACCTTTTGAGTTCATGGGTTAGGGAGATTAAGGGTGATTAGGTTAGTTCTAGGTTGTTTTAGTGTAGATCATTCTTGTTCTTTGCTAGTAGAGTATTCATAATGCATCTTCTGAGTTGGCCACTCAAAAGTTGATCAATAGGCATTTCCCACCCAAAAGGTGTTTGATGAAATGCCCGAGACAACTTTCCTAAGCTTTTAGTTTACTTTGCCAAAGACATTTGTTGTTAAAGATGCTAAGATAGCTAATAGACTTGTTAGTAATGATTGCTTTCATATTATTCAACCAAAGACATTTGATGTTTGAGATATGTTAGCAAATGAGCATTCATCTAGACATAGAGCTTGCTTAGAATTGTGTCTAGGCTTAAGGTTGATAGTTTGATTGATCATTTGCCATCTTTAGTTCGATACTTGATCACCCAAGGTCTAATCCCTATGCCCATGAGTTCTCTTTTGTCTTAGTCAAGAAAGTTTCATTCTGTTATTGCTTTCTAGTATTAGTAGTAGTTTAAAACCCATCTAAATCATTGGTTGCACTTAGATTAAGTGAGTACTTGCATTCTCAGTGCTTTGATATCCCTCATAACTGGTTCGACAATATTTTATACTACAACATTTGTCTTAGGAGCCTTGAAAACTCCTAACATCAAATTGGCGCCGTTGCCAAATTCTGAGTATATTTTAACATTGAGATTTAGTCACTTGCTTGAGACTAAGTCATTTTTATTTTCTTTTGTTACTTATTCTCTTTCTTCACCTCCCTTTAATCTACAGGTGTATGAACTTGAGGAGCAGGGGTCCATCAAACCTAGTTCCAAGAGCTGCAGACATCAGAGCTTTAGAGAGAGAGTGTGCTAGAAAGAGAAGAGACGAAGAACAACATGCTCACTTGCAGAGATTGGACACTGATATGGAAGACATACCTCAAAATGATGCGGGCGTCAATGGAGCTAACAACGTTCCACAAAACCAACAGCGAGCAGCTCGACCCATTGGCACTTATGACCGCCCCAACATTCATGGTCATAGATTGGGAATCCGAGCACCAGCTGTAGCAGCCAACAACTTTGAGATCAAATCAGGACTCCTCAATGTGATTGAAAACAACAAGTATCATGGCTTGGCTCTAGAGGATCCATTTGATCACTTGGACAGGTTCGACAGCTACTGTGGGTTGTCAAAAACCAATGGTGTGTCCGAAGATGCCTTAAAACTCAAGCTATTCCCTTTCTCTTTGGGGGATAAGGCACGTCAGTGGGAGAAGTCTCTACCCAGCGACTCCATCACCACTTGGGATGACTGCAAGAAAGCATTCTTGGAGAAGTTCTTCTCTACTTCAAGAACTGCTAAGCTGAGAAATGAGATTTCCAGCTTTCAACAGAAAAACTTGGAAGGTTTCAGTGAATCCTGGGAGAGATTCAAGGGCTACCAAGCTCAATGCCCACACCATGGCTTCTCTAAGGAGAGCTTGCTGAGCACATTCTACCGTGGTGCTCTTCCTAAGTACAGAGCCAGACTGGATACAGCTAGCAATGGGTTCTTCTTGGGGAGAACTGAGGAGGATGCAGAAGAGCTGGTTGACAACATGGTAAAGAGTGATGCAGTCTACAGTGGAGACCACGACAGAGGCAGTAGAACAGATGATAAGCAGACGAGGAAAGAGATCAAAGCTTTGGAAGACAAGATTGACCTACTCATTGCTGAAAAAGCCACCCAAGAGCAGCTGAAGTTTGTTGGTAACTCCAAACAGGAAGATCCACTTGCTGTCAATGAGGTTGAGGGTTTGGAAGGTCAAGAGGAGTTGTGTTTCATTAACAACAATGGTAGCTGGTACAAAAAGGAGCCCAACTTTCAGTACAACAACTACCAACAGAAATCCTATCCCAACAACCAACAGAGTGGTTATCCGCCTAGAAACAACCAGCAAGACAACTATCAGCCTCAGCAAAACCCCTCGTCTGGTTCCTCTGCTCCTCAAGAGAGCAGCACTGATACCTTACTGAAACAAATCTTGGAGTCACAGACTAGAAGTGAGAAGCATGTTGGTTATGAGTTGAAGAACCTTCATTCCAAGATTGATGGGAGCTACAATGAGCTCAACAACAAATTCTCACACCTTGCTTCTACAGTCAAGAATTTAGAGAATCAGTTTGCTTCCATGAACACTCACCAGAATCGCCAGCAAGGATCTCTACCTGGAAAATCTGACCAAAACCCCAAGGAGACCAAAGCTATCACCCTTAGGAGTCGTAAGCAGTTACCTCCTAGAACCCTCACCAAGGATGCTGAGAAACTAAGTGAGGGCGTTGCCATCAACATAGATGATGAAGTGGTGATTGTTGATGAGAAGATCAATGACGAGATCTTGGAGAAGATAGTGGAAGCCAAAGGTAAAGGAAAGGTTGGGGAAGAGAAGAAGACATTAAAGGATGGTGAAGTTGTTACTCCAGCAAGTGAAAGTTCTTTTGTTCCTCCTCCCTATGAACCCAAACTTCCATTCCCTGGTAGATTCAAGAAGCAGCTGCTAGAGAAGTACAAGGCTCTGTTTGAGAAGCAAATGAGTGAAGCTCAGGTTGCAATGCCCATCATCGATGCTTTTATGTTGATTCCTCAATACAGCAAGTTCTTGAAAGATGCTGTAGCTGCAAAGAAGAAGGAGATGGAAGGCATGATGATTCTTACCCATGAGTGCAGTGCCATCATCCAGAGGCTTGATGTTCCAGAGAAGTTAGAGGATCCAGGAAGCTTCACACTACCTTGTGCTCTTGGACCTATGGTATTTGAGAAAAGTCTCTGCGATTTGGGAGCTAGTGTCAGCTTGATGCCTTTGTCTGTTGCAAAGAAGCTTGGATTCACTCAGTACAAGAAGTGTAGACTCTCTCTGGTGTTAGCTGATCGTTCAGTGAAGTATCCTGTGGGCATCTTAGAGGACCTCCCTGTGAAGATTGGAAGGTATGAGATACCTACAGATTTTGTGGTGCTTGAGATGGGTGAGGAGGCTCAAGACCCATTGATTCTAGGAAGGCCATTCTTAGCTACAGCAGGAGCTATTGTTAATGTGAAGGAAGGGACGATTGATCTCCATTTGGGTAAAGAGAACATCCTCCACTTTGACATCAAGGAGAAAATGAGGAAACCAATTGTGTTCGGGCAAGCCTTCTACATTGAAGAGATGGCCACTCCTGCTGATGAGCATCTTGAAGAGTTACCACCTGAGGACGACGAGGAGGGAGCATCTCCCTCTACTCATTCCCCATAGAAGGTAAACCACCACACTCCCTTGTATATACCATTTCATTTTTGCATATTAGTCTTCTTTTCGGTATCTCTCTCTACTTGACAACACAGAGACTGTGTAACTCAAGTTTGGGGGAGGTACCAAGTATTTGATCATGTTTGCTTTGATGTTGTTTCATTGAGTCATGCATTGCATACCTATTTGCATATAAAAAAAAAACAATCATTTAATTTGCATCATTTGCATTTCTAGGAGAGTCTAGAGCATATAGGTTGCATTCACTTGCATTGGGAGCAATGATTTTAAATGCCTTGTAAAGAACACTACGTTGCACCTGAGTAGCTTTTGCACCTCTCAAAAAGACTTGTATGTTTCGAGCCTTGAAAACTCTTCCTGAAACTTGTTGATTGCTGAAACTCAGTCTTTGAAGCCAACTACAACCTTATTTGAACTGAACGAACTTAATGCTTCTTGCTCATGGTCCCTTGTGTACTAAGTCATGGCTATACACACTTGATTTGTCACATCTTTTATGCCAATCTTTTTTGACAAACTCTAGTGGTAGACCACTCCCAAAACCTTTCCCTCCTTTTAAGCTTTCATTGTTTGATGAGTGAGGCCTTTTTCGGAAAGTCTTACATGTGCATAATGTTGAGAGTATCGGGAACGACAATGCTTGATCTTAATTCTTGCTAGATTGGGCACTCTATTGTCTAGCTATAGGTGGGGGGTGAGTGTTGTGATTATGATTTGGGAGAAATGAAAAAGAAAAAGAATAGACTCTTTGTGCTTAAGTGAATTGTTTTATTGGGATAAGTAGAGAAGCCTCTAGCTCAAGTTTTGAAAGTCTTGGCCCCCAACCTAAAAAAAAAAACGAAAAAAAATAGAGAAAAGAAAAAGAAAAAAAAGAAAAAGGGGCTAGCAAAGTTGTTAGGAGCTAAGAAATATTTTGAGGTTCTGAAAAAATCCCTTGTAGATTTCAAAGAGAAGAAGTTAAAGTTCTTAGGATCTTTTGGTGAGAGATGTGAGTTGGGTTTGACATTTGAGAATGATTGTGTAATTGTATGTTTGGGAAAAGGGTAGAACAATGGAGATTGAGCATTGTATGCATGAGTTGATCCTTTTCTTAGATATATTATGTGCAATGTCAGGGCTACTTGTTTCGAGAGTAAACCACCTTAAAGATCATATGTTTTGAACCTCTTGAATCACTTGAATAAAAGCCTTCCCTTACCCAACCAAATGACTTGGACCAACTGACCATTTGCAAGAATTCACCTGATGTTTTGTGCTTAATGAATGTGAGAGTTGGTTGATTTGAATGTGTGGATGCTTGATGATGAGTGTAAGAACAAAAAGAGTTAAGATAGGCCTAGAGAAGCTAGAGTGTAATAAGAGAGTGTGCTAGTTGTGTTTCTTTTGGCTATGTGCTCCCACCTTCAACCTCTCTCCCTATGAGTTCTAGAAAGTTCACTTGTGGACAAGTAAAAGAACAAGTTTGAGGGAGTTGATATCTTGCATATTTACATTGTTTTATCCATTCATCTATGAGCATTTTCATCATATAGATTAGGATTTAGCCATGTCTAGGTTGCATTTTGCATTCATTGTCCTTATTAGGTGCTGGAGTGTGCCATGGAGTGATTTGAGATGTTTGGGAGCATTGTGATCCAAAAGGGGGTGAAATATGCGCATGGATGGAGCCTTTAGAGAAATCTTCTGTTGCTAAGATTTTGTGGAGACACAGCAAATTGAGTTAGCTTTCTAATGGAAGTGGTTTCAAGTCATTTCGATATGTAATGAAGGAGGTATGATCAATTTACTAGAGGCATATCCATCCTGGTCGAGCATCGCAGAGTGACCTCTCAGAGCGACCTACCGAGGTCGCTCCCAGCCAGAGCGACCAGTCCAGAGCGACTACCTCAAGTCACTCCCATCCAGAGCGACCAGCCAGAGCGACCAGCTCAAGTCACTCGCGTTTTGACGCGTCGAGACACAAAAAAACGCGTCGGGAGCGACCTCCTGGAGCGACTATGCTAGGTCGCTCCGCGTGTTTTGCTTGGACGATTTTTATGTTATTTCAGGGGCCTTTTGGTCATTTTTTTTTGATGTTTTACACTTTCTAAACCTAAGTTAAGTACTTGGTAAGCCATGAGAGGCAAGATAATCTCTTTTCTAGAGAAGAACTAGTAAAAAAAAAAACCTCTTTTGATTCAGATTTCATTGCTTTCATCTTGTGTTCTTGTTGATTTCTTATCTATTTCTCTACATGGTTAATCTGAAATCCAATATGGGTTTAAGAGGAATCATGGAGATTAGTGAGTAATCACCTTTTGAATTCATGGGTTAGGGAGATTAAGGGTGATTAGGTTAGTTCTAGGTTGTTTTAGTGTAGATCATTCTTGTTCCTTGCTAGTAGAGTATTCATAATGCATCTTCTGAGTTGGCCACTCAAAAGTTGATCAATAGGAATTTCCCACCCAAAAGATGTTTGATGAAATGCCCGAGACAACTCTCCTAAGCTTTTAGTTTACTTTGCCAAAGACATTTGTTGTTAAAGATACTAAGATAGCTAATAGACTTGTTAGTAATGATTGCTTTCATATTATTCAACCAAAGACATTTGATGTTTGAGATATGTTAGCAAATGAGCATTCATCTATACATAGAGCTTGCTTAGAATTGTGTCTAGGCTTAAGGTTGATAGTTTGATTGATCATTTGCCATCTTTAGTTCGATACTTGATCACCCAAGGTCTAATCCCTATGCCCATGAGTTCTCTTTTCCCTTAGTCAAGAAAGTTTCATTCTGTTATTGCTTTCTAGTATTAGTAGTAGTTTAAAACTCATCTAAATCATTGGTTGCACTTAGATTAAGTGAGTACTTGCATTCTCAGTGCTTTGATATCCCTCAGAACTGGTTCGACAATCTTTTATACTACAACATTTGTCTTAGGAGCCTTGAAAACTCCTAACATCAGAACACTTAATATTGATTCAAAAGACAAATACTATAAAAGATGATAAAGATTGTGTGTTTTCACTCTAATGGTGATTGCCTTAAGAGAGAAAACAAGATCAGAATTAAGATACAAACTTAGATAACTAGGGTTTTTACCTTAAAACATTTATATAGGTCTTTCAGAAGTGGGTCAATCGCAGTTTTAATGAAACGCTGCGATCTGATAAAATCGCGTTTAGAAACGCGCGTTTGCGTTTCATCTTCTTCCTCATCTCCTTCGCGACTCTCGAGCACCATTGTTGTGTCTCGTCTCAGAGCTCGGGCTCTGCCATTGCTGTAACTACTTCGATGCCGCTGTCTCACCACATGAACTCTACATCTGTTCCGCCTCACCTCGTCGTGTCATGCATTCATCTTCTCCGTTCAAGCCATGTCGTCAATCCGAGAGCTCACGTCGAGCAACACGGATTCTCAAAGTGATCGGTTCAGTAGGCTCGAGTTGAAAGGCTGAAGATTGGTCGCCGAGAACAATTGAGAGGCCAGGTGATAAGCTAGCTGTTCCAATGGCGTTCGTGCAGAGGAGATAAAGGACTAAGAATATCAAGAAGAGTGGCTAAGAGTTATCTTATGAGTATGAGGATAAAGCTTCCTTGTGAGAGGGAAGGTTTAGTAGTTGTTATTAATAAAGCATGGAACTATGTCGTTTCATTTACAATGCTCTATTAAAGGGGGAGTGTCCCTTATGAAACTTTATCAAGTAATCATTTAAACAAATTAATCCTCTTCCTTATCTTATCCTCTCTTTCTCTCTCCTTCTTGTTATGTAGATAAGCATCAGCTTATCATTAGTTTGAACAAGCAACCGGAGGTTCTAGTGAAATGGAAAGGTTTGCCTGAGTTCGAGAGCACTTGTGAATCAGTTAAGACATTGGCAGAGAAGTACCCATAGTTCCAGCTTGAGGACAAGCTGAGTCTTCTTCGGGGGGGGGGGGGGGTATTGATAAGCTAGCTGTTCCAATGGCGTTCGTGCAGCGGAGAGAAAGGACTAAAAAGATCAAGAAGAGTGGCTAAGAGTTATCTTATGAGTACGGGGTTAAAGCTTTCTTGTGAGAGGGAGGGTTTAGTAGTTGTTATTAATAAAGCATGAAAAGAGCATCAACCACTCGATTCTCCTTCTCTGGCCTATAAATCGTATAATTCAACCCCAGTAGCTTTGACGCCAACTTCTGTTGCTCCACCATTACTGCCCGCTGCTCTAGCAGATGTCTCAAACTCTTTTGGTCAGTTCTAATGGTGAACTGATGGCCTGTCAAGTAATGCCTCCACTTTGTCGCTGCGAAGACAATTGCTAACAGTTCCCGACAGCACCACTCCAATGCCTAGCCCAGACGCGTCAGTCTCCACCACAAAAGGCTTAGAGAAATCCTGTAACCTCAGCACTGGCAACTCACACATGGTTTTTTTCAGTTTCGCGAAATCCTTGTCAGCTGCTTCTGACCAACAAAACCCTTCCTTCTTCAAAAGATCAGTCAACGGCCTCGCTATCTTTCCATAACTCTCCACAAACCTCCTGTAATACCCTGTCAACCCCAGAAACCCTCTCAAGGAAGTTACATTCTTGGGTTGTAGCCAGTTCCTCATAGCTTCTATCTTCTCGGGATCTGCAGATACTCCCTCCTTGGTTATCACGTGACCCAAATACTCAACTCTGGTTTGTGCAAAAGCACACTTCTTTTCATTAGCATAGAAACTGTGATCCTTCAAGACTTGCAACACAATCTTCAAATGCTTCTGATGTTCCTTCGCATCTCGGCTATAGACCAAGATGTCGTCGAAGAATACCAGCACAAACTTCCGGAGATAGGGCTTAAAGATCTCATTCATCACGGACTGGAATGTTGCGGGAGCATTGGTGAGTCCGAAGGGCATCACCAGGAACTCATAGTGACCTTCATGCGTCTTGAAAGCTGTTTTTCCACATCTCCAGCCTTTACCCGTATCTGATGATACCCTGACTTGAGATCCAACTTAGAAAAGACCGCAGCTCTAGCTAACTCGTCCAACAACTCCTCAATGACTGGAATTGTAATCCACACAGAAACGAAAACCTCCATCTTTCTTCTTTACCAGAAGGACTAGACTTGAGAAGGGGCTGATGCTAGGTTGTTTATCCCCGCCTGCAGCATCTCTCGCACTAGCTTCTCAATCTCGTTCTTCTGGATGTGGGAATCGCGGTACGGTCTGATGTTAATAGGTGAGGTTCCTTCTTGCAAGGTGATGGCATGTTCCCTTGATCGTTTAGGAGGCAACCCGCTAGGCATGTGAAACACAGTTCTGAACTCTCGCAGTAGCTTCTGGATTGCAGGGTAAGTCCCTTTTGTCAGAACAGTCTCCTTCCCACTCTCCATCGCCATGAGAGATACTTCAGCATGAAGAAGGTTGATATACCATGACTTTGACCCGTTTTCACCCATGGTATATAAGTATTTTACTATCTATATACTATATATTCTATCCTACTAGGTATGTTTTCAGGTTCAGAAGTATCTTGGAGTAAAGTGATGATTATGGAGCATTTAGGAGCTTAAATGAAATTTCATCCAAGCTGACCATGAGAGGTCGAGACGAAGGAGAGACAATCGATCGATGCACATCCAGTGTCGTCGATCGATACAGAAGAGACGCCTCGGCGATTGAAGATTATGATCGATCGATGTACATCCTGTACCATCGATCGATGCCGAGACGCGGACACGCGCGACCTAGTTGCAGCCGACTTTAAACCCAAGACTTCACCAAATTACAAGAATACCCCTGACAAGTTTTTAACCTAATAGATTATATACTTGCCTAAGTGTTTAGAGGCAGGAGAGCTTTCAGCCACCTTTTGTGTTTTTTTATTTTTAGAGGCAGGAGAGCTTTCAGCCATCATAGAGAGATTTGTGATTGAAACTCCATTTGATTCATCTATTTTATTCTAAGCAGTTTTCATTTACATTTTGTGTCATAAAATGCTTAGCTATGTCTGAGTAGTTCACCTGTTAGATTCAGGGTTCAAATAGGTTAGAGGGATTAGCCCCAACTATAGATTGCTAAGTTGTGGTATGTATTGATAGGTTGATCTTAATGTTTGTTCTAGATTAGCTACCTAGAATATTGAATCTAGGAATCTGCATGAGTCAAACAACCTTGACCATCCAGTCCTGAATCTAATATGTCAAACTAGACGATAGGAAAAAGGCTACCGCTGAACCAGGAAGCTAGTGTTCATTATCAACTTGCGTCTAGGGCTTAACTAGAAGCATTGATTAATACTGTCTTCTGACAATCGATCGATCTTGCGAAAGGTGTATCGATCGATGTCCCTATAGGACCATCGATCGACACTTTCTTGTGGTCAATAAACGACAGTTGAGATCCAAGATCTAGTTAGCTAACCAGTGAAACACTGCCATTGCTGATCACTATGTTAAGGGGTTGAGCTCTAATATATCATGCAAGCAATTGATAGGTATCTATAGGATTATAATCTCCAACACCTGAATAGAAACCTGCATCTAATATCTTTCCAATAAGTTACACCCCCAAATCATCTTGTTAGTCGAGCCATAGACTTGTTCATTTAGGATTGCTATTTACTTTTAAACCAATAAATAACAAAACCTTAGAATTAATAATCATCTAGATTTAATAGGTTCCCTAGCTTCTTGTGGATCCGATCCCTAAGTACTACAATTGAACCTCTTATTTGAGAGAGTAATTCACTTCTTAGGATAATTTGAGTGGTATAAAATTTGGCGCCGTTGCCGGGGAGCTTTGATCGCCTTTAGATTTAGTATTATTAATTCTTTTCTTTTACTTTACCCCCATTATGACACAAAATTTTTGTTTTCTTGTCTTTTCAAGTGCATACCCAACAGTACCAGAAGCAACAAGGAAAAACACATGTTATTCTCAGAAGATCCTGCTCACCTGGAACGCACGATCCGCAAAGATCAACGTTCTACATCGCTCGACGCAGCAGCTTTCACGTCGACCGATACACGCACCCAACCGTCGACCGATACCCGACTTTCACCGTCGACCGATATACCTTGTTCGACATCGACCGATACAACACCGCGTTCATCGATCGATCCTCAGCCGCGAAACATGGTTGCGATTGTTATTCTCAGACAGGATGAGAATGGAAACCTGTATGACCAGGATGGTCATCTGCGTAATGCAAAAGGTCAGAAACTAGACGCTCAGGGGGCTGTAATCCCTGATGCTAATGCTACAGGAGCCGCTCAACCTGTAGAAGAGGCTGCTCAACCAAGGGCACTGGCCGACTACAATCGTCCAGACGAGTACTAGACCAACCGATCAGCCATCCGCCTTCTAGAGATTCAGAAGGAGAATTTTGAGCTGAAGCCTCAGTACTACACACTTGTGTCGCGGCTACCCTACTCTAGGTTACCACACGAGCATCCTATGGACCATCTGAAAAGGTTCAAGGATCTAATCGCTGCTATCCGTATGGATGGAGTCCCTGAGGACTACCTACTGTGCAAGCTCTTCAAGTATATTCTGACTGGAGAAGCGATGCACTGGCTTAAGCAGCTACCTGCAGGATCTCTAACATCATGGGCCGACATCAGGAATGCTTTCTTGTGAAACTTCTTTGATGAGGCACGCGCTAAAGACTTAAGGAGCAAAATTGCTACATTCGCGCAGGAGACTGGAGAGTCTTTTAAAGATGCATGGATCAGATTCAAGTTCTTCCAGCGTGACTGTCCACACCACGGATTTAATGAAGTGCAACTGCTGAGCACTTTCTTCAGAGGTATCACCTTGAGGTATCAGATGGCTCTTGATACAGCTAGCGAGGGAAACTTCAACACTAAGAATCCTTTGGAAGCTGTGAGACTAATAGAAAATCTGGCAAACAGCAGCAACACCAAGAACACTGACTTTGTGAGGAAGAAGTATGTTGCATCCCTAGAAAAGGAGCAGATGGACGAAGTTAGAGCAAAGTTAGATGTGGTTCATGAGCTTCTTAGAAAGCAGGTCTGCTCAGCTGAAGGAGAAGTAGCTGTAGACATGGAAGGAGAAGAAAATGTGAACTACATTGGAGGAACTGGATTTCAGAGGTCTGGAAAGCAGGGAGGAAACAAAAACTTATATGGTAATGGTCAAAGGAGTAACCAGAGTTCACAGTTCCAGAAACCTTTCAGCAACAACAGCAGAAGCTATGGAACCTCATACTACCAGAATCCACCACCACAGACTCAGGAGAGCAAGATTGAGTCGATGCTTGACAGAGTTCTGGAAGGACAGCAACAACTCACTGTGGATTTCAATGGAAAGATAGATTCCGCCTACAACAGTCTGAACACAAAGATTGAGACCTTAGGGACTCAGGTGAGGAAGCTTGAAATGAAAGTGGTTCAGACTGCATACACTGTAAAGAGGCAGGAAGCCTTGGCTAGAGAGGCAGGAGTTGAGAAAGCAAAGCACCACGTGAATGCCATATTAGATGATATTTCTGGCAAAAGGTGAAGCATGAGAAGCTTGGAGAAGGAGACTTCGAAGTTGAAAGCTCCATGAGCTTCAGTGGATCCCAATGGTGTCGACCGACGTCAATGGATGCACATCGATCGACAGACCATGACGAAGATCGATCGACAGATTACTCTGGACATCGATCGACGTCATCTGCTGAAACGACTGCGGAGTGTAGTGCAGTTCGAATCATGACTCATGAGGAATTCGCAGATAAACACACTCACCCACCCTCCCCTTTCTACGTCAAAATCGATCGACCGCAGGAGCCAACCATCGATCAACAAAGAGAGACGGTCATCGATCGACCTACCTCACCCCCATCGATCGACAGGAACCTCTCACCCACCGAGTGCGATTACCATCAATCGACAGTAACCGAATCAACGCACTCTGACCACCATCTAAACCCTTAGCAAACCCACCAGAACCAACACCCAACTCTTCAGACACTACACCAGAGCCTATAAAAGTTGATGAGGCAACTGAGGGAAGAGTGTTAAGGAAAAGGAAGGAGAAAACTCCTAAGAACCTTAAGAGGGAAGCTAATGAGAAGGAGATGGATGGTTTCACTAAGAGAGTCCTCAAAATCCTAGTGGAGAAACAATTTGATGAAGTTTATTTCACACACCGGTTGGGGATGTTCTTCAGGGATACTAAGGAAACTGAGGAGGACATTAGGAGAATGTTTCATCATGTCAGGGAAATGATGAAACTAAGGATCACATTGAAGAAAAAGAGTGGTCATGGGAAGTTTGCAATACCATGTATGGTAAAAGGTATTGAATTTCCCCATGCACTTTGTGACACATGAGCATCAGTCAGTATCCTACCAAAGGTTATGGAAGACCAGTTGGGTCTGAAAATAGAGCCTTCATCAGAATCTTTCACCTTCGTGGACCTTTCAGAAAGGAGCTCAGGAGGCATCATAAGAGACCTTGAGGTACAGATTGGTAATGCCCTTGTCCCAGTAGATTTTCATGTCCTGGACATAAAGCTTAACCGGAACTCTTAGCTTCTGCTTGGAAGAGCTTTCCTAGCTACAGTAGGAGTTGTATGTGACATGAACACCAACATATTGTTTCTGACACTGATTGATCCAGACATACACTATGACCTAGTTCGAGTTGTGAGACAACATGTCAACGTCGTGGAAATTGGGAATGAGCTTGGCTACATTGCACCATGCCATTCTGGAGCAGAGTATGAAACCGAGTACTCGGAATCGATCAACACTCACACTGTCACATCGATCGATTCATATGAGTCACCAATGACCGATGAAAGCTATCTCACGTCGCTCGACGAGAGGCAACCGGTAGACTACTCCACATCCCCAGATCAGTATTATCAAGACTTTGCCTTTGAACAACCCAACAAGAACAGACGTGATGACTATTCAATAGGCAGTTGGGCAGACAGTGGATTCCATGAAAGCTTTGCAGTGGAAACTGTGATTCTTTCATCAAATGAGGATCCTATTGAGGAGTATGATGAAGATTACTGGAAGGAAAGAGCTACAGAGATTGCTTTGCAGGATGAAAGATATTTAACACATTCCTTCAACAACACGCCTACACCATCGATCGACGGAGTCTACTCAGCATCGATCGATTCCCACCCTCATCCAGAAAAAACAATCATCTGCATCGATCGATACCCCACCGGGTACATCGAGCGATATTAAAGCCGCGGCCTCAAAAAAACAAGGAGGGAATATTCCAATTCCTATCTCAAATAGGTTTAACAAAACCTATATAAGGAGTTCTACACCCCAGAATACTTCTCACAAAACATAAGCAGAAAATATGAATGCTCCAACAAATCAATCAGAAGGAACATCAAGGAAGAGTATTCAATCCAAAAACCCTAATTCAGCAGAGAAACGTCTACCATCGATCGATACATCAGTATCAACATCGATCGATTCTCATTCTAAACCTCAACTTTCTTTACCTACTAAGAATATGGTATTGATTACGACTTTCTATTACCTGATGAATTTGGTATTTTCAGGGACCAAGATGGCCACACAAGAGCTATGGATGGAAGGATTCTACAAGTACCAGAGAGGACATATCAGATATCATTCAGCTGGCCAATGGAGCAGACAACTTGTTTACGCAGCAACGCAACATCCCAGACAACAATCCAACTGTTCCAGACGAATTTCCAAAGGCCACAACAACAGGAATTGGTTCACACCAATCGTGCAAACCTGCTGCCCAAGCATCGATCAATGAGGTTGCTTATACATCGCTCGACAGGTTAACACCAACGTCGCTCGATAAGGCACCTCTGCCATCGATCGATAGACGTTACGAATGTGGACGTCGCGCTTATGACAACTTTGGAGCCAGAAAGTTTAGATGGGAACAAAAGGACGAATATGCAGTCTCTAGAGAAGAGTATGGACTTGCAAGGAGCGCAACTGGTGATATGATTCCTGTTACCAAGGATGACATCAGGAAAGTTCTGGAGAGAGCATCCCTATTTGGAGAGGGCAGCATATGTCTTCCAGAACAGGCCACTTCTCACACACCAACAACACTGACACCAATAACACTGGCACCAGAGATCTAGACCAAGGAGGAGATCAATGAAATGGTGAATGGTATTTGTGGAACTCAGGAAAAGCTAGGAGATGAACTCAGGACATTGGTAGATGACACTTATCAAGCTTCGCCAATTTATTCTCTTCTCTTTAAGCTTCGCCAACCAAGTGTATCCCAACACCATATCAGTCGCTCCCAAATCAAACACCAATAACTCTTCGTAAATAGCCACTCCTTGGATATTTAAATATACGTTCCCGCATTTCCACTGCTGGACAACACACGACCATCTCCAATTGCCACCCCAAAGTCTTGCGTGGGTGATACTGTTAGACCCAACTCCTCTACTAGACGTTTAGCTATGAAGTTGCACGACGCCCCAGAGTCTATTAGCACCACCACTTCAGCTCCCCTAAGAGACCCTCTGACTCTCAAAGTCCGTTTCGTTGTGATTCCCACCATAGACTTGAGAGAAAGAACTTGGAGCTTGTTGAGGTCGAAAACGGTTACGACGAAGTTAATATCCAAATCTCCGCAAATATAAGTATGAGTGTCCTTCCGCAACGAATCGTGCTCAGTCAATAGAATGTCGCGACATATGTTCTCGAGATAAAACTTTGTTCAAATTCTATTTGGATCAGACACTAGCTGTCCCGAGGTAACGGAAACGTATCCAAGCCAGCTACCGATAGGTTCGAATATGACGATCAGAACACGGACAAACCAAGCTCAGTCACTACGCAACTACCGAACATGCACACTATCCGGTCAATGCGTAGCGTCGCTACGTAGCGACCGAGCTCGAGCCAAGCTTGGTCACTACATAGCGACCGAGCGTCCGTCCCGCTCGGTCGCTACGTAGCGACCGAGCATGCGTTCCGTTCAGTCACTACATGGCGACCAAGCATCCATCCCGCTCGGTCGATCCGTTCAGTCGCTACGTAGCAACCGAGCTCTTCCGAAACGTCGATACGACGCAAGTCCATGCATTCTCGTCTACCTTTCGATGCTATCTCCCGAAGACCGTAGCGAACCCATTTCATGTTTTCCGCCATTCGAAGTCATCGATCAAACTTTGCAGGAAAAATCGCGGTAAGTTCGTTCTTTATCAAAAGAAGCCGTAATAAACGCTTCGAGTCAAAAGATGGGCCAAAAGGACCTAAGACATGACTCGATGCCCAACTTACGATTTTATAACCAACAGCCCGTAAGCCGCATGATGGTTTCCGCTTGGTTCGCAAGGAAAGATAAATGTCAAGTTTCCGCGGATAAATACGAAATTTTGAAGATAATTACGAAGATCGGGAAAAATGGAATATCTCCATTTTTATGCTATGACGGCTTAAGGGCAGAAGAGAAAAAGCGTAAACTGACCTAGGAGCGAGTATATAAGGAGTCCTAGGCGAGAGGCATGGGGGGGATTTTTTCAGAGAAAACTTAGCACTTAGAGTAATCAGGCAACTTTCCGTTTTTGTTATTTCGAGCTGTGACTCAATTAGGTTTAGCCGTCTTAGGGTTGCTAGAACTAGAAATCTTGCCGACAGCTCTCGAGCCCAGGCTTATACCTTGTTGTAAACGCTCATACGCAAATTCAGAATAAGACTTCTCTTTGCTCTCTTTTTACGATTTTTCTACTTTGTCGTTGTTATCTCGTGTTCTGATTGCTTAGCGTGTGGTATTAGCAGATATCCGGGACCTCTGGAAAATTAGAGTTTTCCTAGTTTCCTAATTTAGACGTAAATCGACAGTGCAAGTTTTGTTTCCCACAGTTTGGCTCTAGAAGGAGGGGGGGGGGGTACGGATCAATCTAACTCGCAACCACATCACGCTCAACCAGACATGTCAACTGACGACGCGGAAAATGTGCAAACTCCTCTTAACGGAGGAAGAGGCACTGATCTCCACACTCCAGCAGCGGACGTATCCGCGGCCAATGCACCAGCCGCGGCGCTCGAGGAGTTTAAAAAGATGTTCGCCACCTACGAGAAAAGGTCGGAAGAACAGGATAAGCTCGTGAGCACCTTGACCAATCAGGTTGAAACTTTAACGGCAAGGACTCGAGTAATCCGTCCCCGCGGAACCACTAAAGTCCGTGGGAAAAGACTTGACTTCGTAACCCCACTCGATAGGCCTGGAACTGCGTGGGAACGACCTTCGGTTTAATACCCTAGCGATAAATCTCCCATCGAAAAGGGGAACCGTGAGAGTCCTCCGCCTCCCACAAAGGATTCGGAGGATAATGAAGTTGAGCACGTCGACTTGGATCCCAGCGACGTTTCCAATGATACCAAGGAGGATGTCGACAGACATCCAAGAAGGACCAAAAGTCGATCCGCTCGGGAAATCTCTCCGTTCGACAAACCAATGACGGAGGAAGAGGAAATCCTCTATTGGAACGAGCAAGAAGAGCTGGCTGAAAAGCAAACTGAGCTAACTCGCAGTAAACGCCGACAGGCTCGGAAATCTGCTGACGAGACGTCGGATATCCGCGATGTTCGCGACTACATCACCAAAACTGCAGCAGAAGTAAGAGCCGTGAAATCCCAGATCCATCACGCTACTAGCACTGCCCCCGAGATCGACAGGCTGCTGGAAGGGGCTCGGAAGACCCCCTTCACCACTCGCTGATATGAGGGTATCTGACCTGGGGAAAATCAAAGTGCCAAAGTATGATGGTACTACCGATCCGAAGGCGCACCTTCAGGCTTTCCACATCACGATGGGAAGAGTAAGACTGAAGGACAGCAAAAAAGACGCCGGCTTTTGCCACCTATTCGTCGAAAATCTGGAGGGAGCAGCCCTCGAATGGTTCGCACGTCTGAAGCGAAACTCTATCGGGAGTTTCCAACACCTCGCATCAGAGTTTCTCAAACAATACTCTATGTTCATACATAGAGAAACTTCCGATGTCGATCTCTGGCGCCTATCCCAGAGGGAACCTATCCCAGAGGGAGGACGAACCCCTCCAGGGTCAGCGGGATAAGCGACAAGGTGGCCATTGACGCGCTCAGAGAGACGCTCTGGTAAATGTCAAAATTCAGGAAATGGATAACCCTCGACAAACCGCGGACGATCCAGGACGCCCTCCACAAGGCAACAAATTACATTATAATCGAAGAGGAAACAAAATTCTTGTCGCAAAAACATAAATCCACGAGACCATCCTCGAAAGACGTGGATCCAAAAACGAAGAAGAAGAACTCTCGTAACGACAAGTACGTCCATCACAAGGGGGAAGATCTCCAAGTAGCGCACAATTACGCGATTAGTTCGGACCAAGGCCGAACCACAGGTAATATGTGGACTCGCAATCAAGGATATGACGAAAACCCCTTCGGCGAGTTCCACCAGTCCCGAGGACACTCCACGACTAACTGCAAAGTCTTGGGAGCAAGACTGGCCGCGAAGCTATTAGCTGGAGAGCTCTCGGAAGTGACCAGTGTCAAAGATCTCATCCTCGAGACTGATCGCCTTCCGAAGACAGACAGAAATCCGCCTGCAGAGAAATACCCTCACATAAACCAATCCGGGGATAAACGCGGCAGAAGGCCGGATGACAAAAGAAACGATAACAATCGTCGCAGAGTCAACATGATTATCGGAGGATCGCAATACTGCAACGATATGGTTTCGGCCATCAAAGCTTACCAGCGGAAGGCAGAGTCGAGTGCGAACTGGCCTACATGGTTTCCTCCCCGAGACGGTCAAAACAGCTCTATCACCTTTACGAAGGAAGAAGCCGGAGGGATCGATCAACCTCACTGCGATCTGTTCGTCATTGATCTCGTCATACGAGATCTGGAAGTTGGGAGAGTACTCATTGACACGGGATGAGCATCGAGCTCGGAGAAGTAAATCCAACGCCGAAACCACTCACGGGTTATTCGGGCGAAGTATTGATGACTCTCACATCGATCCAGCTGCCAGTCATAGCCAAGGAAATCAAAAAAATCGTCGAGTTCGCGGTGGTCGATCATCCTGCTATCTACAACGTGATCATGGGAACCCCATGGCTCAACGCCATCCAAGCCGTTCCGTCAACGTACCACCTCGGCGTCAAATTCCCAACCCCGAACGGAGTCGCAGCTATCTGGGGATGTCAGAAACAGTCACGGCTATGTTTCCTCGTGGAGCACAATTTAAGACAAATCACGACTTCTGCAACGGCAAATCGTAAGCGCACGAAGATAGATCAACCTTCGGCCAGATACTCCCCAAGGAAAGACGATCTAACATCGTCTGCTGGCGCAAACGCTTCGGACGTCGAAACTCAACACGATTCCGAAGCCGACACTACAACTCGACCGGAACATCTGGAAAAGAGCACTCACCCAGCCACGGTCATCACGATCAAGGCGGTCAGCACGACGACAACCGCCGAGTAAAAACGCTCGTGGCATAAAAAAGAACTACGACATGGCTTGATCCTCGAAAAGGGTACGTAGGCAGCTCGTCGAAAGACGAGTTCAGCTATCCCCCTCTCTAAAAAGGGGGGGGGGAGTGGGCACATATACTCGTTTACTCCCTCGTTTTAAAAGATGCACCATTGTAATCGAGTTTTTTAAAACTTTACTACAATACACATTCCTTTTTTTTTAAAACACTTATGTTTACGCAAAAAGTCTTAGGACATGCTTAAAAAGTCTACAAATTTTAGACTCTTTTCAACGGCCTTATCCGGCCCAAAATCACAGAGCAATCATCCTTCAGCACCAAAAATATACGTATAGTCTTTGAAACAACTGCGAGACGTCACCAAGTTAAAATTCGAGACGATGCGAACAAATTGGCCAACCGCGACCACAAAGAACCGACACCCCGTTCGTCTATTGGCCCCGACGAACACGCCAACCGTCTTAAACAAACGCAACTCGATCACTCTTTTGATCGTCGAACATCCAACACAAGGACGAAAGCGCGCTACAAAAAAAATACGAAATTTTGGTCTAACACTTCCAGTTGGCTTAAAAATTATCTCTGGAAAGATGCTCGTACAAGTCATATAAGCCGAGAACCTATCGCGGACTTGAAATCGGTACGAATCAGGTAGAAATCGCAACGGGAAAATCGATAGCCGGCTAGTCACCGCACAAACCTTAAACCGAGAGTAAACCTAGATCTTGCCCTAAACCCATCGCATTAGTCTCAGACATCTCAAGACATGACATCTAAACGATACAAGATCCTAAATCATGTCTCTCCGTTCACATCACAACGTTCTTGAAAGTTGTAAGAATAAATAATTTTTACGAAAATTCGCGAATGAACCGACATATAGAACGTCTCAATGGAATTAAATATGAGACAACTACTCATGTTTACTTCAAAACTACTCAAAACAAAACAATTCGAAATAAACGCCTATCATATATAAAAACCGCATAAGCGGCAGGGATTCAAAGCCACCAACGGCCAGTCCCGGTAAACGATAAAACGGCCGAAACAGGCCCATGCAATGTCTCGAAATAGAAGCCACACTCGGCAGAAAAAAAGACAAATAAAGGCCACACTCGTCCACAAACACAGGATAAACAAACAGCCGTCCCCCGCGGGACGATCCACCTCCTCGCAATCACCGGGAAACTCGGTCGTGGTCTCTACGGTATCGGGAGAAACCGGGATGGGATCCCAGAATCCCTTGATCCTCCCGTCGATCGGAGAAATGAGCGCCTCAGCGTGAGCATGATCGTTCATGCCGCCCTTCATTAACCCCATCTCCTTCTCGAAAACATAGTCGTCTGCCTGCGTCTTCCAAAGGCTCCCGACTGAACTGCGACACTCACGGTAATCGCCCGTGAAAGCATCCTTGAGGTTCCCGTATTTGATATGGAATTGAGAAGCATAGTCGGCCGCCTGCGTCTTCATCAACTCTACGATCTCCCTCTTACTCTTCTGTTCCGCCTTACGAACAGCCCTCGCATGGTCACGAGCGAGTTATGCATCGCGCTCCAACATCTCGCCTTGCATGCGAGCAAGATCCATCTTCGCTTTCTCTGCTGTAAAGCGATAGACCATGGCCTCCCTATGGCTCGCCTCAAGGGCCGATCCAAGCAAATTCAGACCCTGCAGAACCAATTAACAAGTTTTAAGCGGGAAAAGGGGTACATAAGACAATCGCCAAATTTCTCGAAAACTAACCCCGTTGATGATACGAGATCCTTCTGCGACGACTTTTGGCCTCCCCGATTCGTTCGTAGGCGGGGGAGCATCAAAAACCGAGGGTAGACCGACAAAAAAATCATCAAAGTCTGGAATAGGGATCTCGCTCGTACCGCTTCCATCGCCGTAAGCAAGGTCTGGATCCCATCCTGGAAGCAATGAATCATCCACCGAAAACTCTATGTTACCAAGGTCAATATCTTTCCCCTTCGAAGAGTTCAAACCCGTCGCAACCGTGGGAGCAGCGTCGGGACCTTGGTCATCAGGCTCGGAGTCGATTCATGTTTCCACGCCCGAAGCAGGACCGGGATGCACAAACCTCAACGCCTTTCAAACTCTCTTCGGCGTAAAGGAAGTCCAGAGAAACGGACAGTTCCTGAGATGATCCCTCACCGCGATAATATCCTCAGGGAACGGAGCAAGCGGATTGAGGAAGGGACGATCGTTTGGCAACCTCCGGGACAATGGAATACAATTCTCTTCGACAGATGCAGTGTCTATACGAACAAAGAAGAAAAACTTCTTCCATGAGTTGAAGTTGGAAATAAACCCCTTAACCACTGACATGAAGTTCCGAGGGACCAGTCTATACTTGTCCGTATCCTTGACGATCTGTAACCTGAAAAGCGCTTCAAAGTGGTCGACGGGAAGGGAGAGACCATGCTCGTTGCCCAGAATCAGGACTCCAACGAGGTGCTGGATGCTAAGGGGGTTCAATTGGCTTATCGTCACCTCCAAACGATCCAACACACCGGCGATAATTTTGGAAATCGGGAACCACAAGCGGCAGCGCACTACGAATGCTTCGTAACAAGTAAAGTAACCCTCCGGGGGACTACTAGCGCGTTCTTCTTGACGAGGAACCCTGAATTCTACCGTATCCGGAATTTGGTAGAACGACCGCATGATCCCAAGAAATTCGCTAGTGCTCCTACTTGGTGCACCTTCTTCGACCGAACGATGGGTCATAACCGGGAACGACTTCTCTTTGGGAGGTGTGATCGAACCATAACACGCAACCCACCATGCCTCGTTCTAGGTCGGGTCTACCGAATGAGGCACAAATTCTATCTTCGGCACAAGGAGCTCTTCATGAACGTTTGCGGAAGAGGATCCTTTCTTCGAAGTCTTTTTCTTACTCGACATTTCGAGTTTATAAATAGAATCAAGAAGAAAAGGATAGAGAGATAAGAGAAATTTTTTCAAAAGAACTCTTTATGAGAATGAGAAAGTGAAAAGATTATGAAGAAGTTACCTCCCTTCTTATAGGCATGAGAAATTACTATTTACTTGCGGACTTTCGGACACAAACTTCGCCTAAATGTACCAACCTCGTCCGAACTCGTCATACCATACGCTAGAATCTCACTAGAAATCCACGATTCTAACGGACTATTGGGATCGAAAACGGTTACGATGAAGTTAATATCCAAATCTCCGCAAAATATAAATATGAGTGTCCTTCCGCAATGAATCATGCTCAGTCAAAAAAATGTCGCGACATATGTTCTCGAGATAAAACTTTGTTCAAATTCTTTTTGGATAAGACACAAACTTTCCCGAGGTAACGGAAACGTATCCAAGCCAGCTACGGATAGGTTTGAATATGACGATCAGAACACGGACAAACCAAGCTTAGTCACTACGCAACTACCAAACATGCACACTATCTTGTCAATAAGTAGCAACCGAACTCGAGCCAAGCTCGGTCGCTACGTAGCGACCGAGCTCGAGCCAAGCTCGGTCGCTAAGTAGCGACCGAGCGCGCGTCCCGCTCGGTCGCTACGTAGCGACCGAGCTCGAGCCAAGCTCTGTCGCTACATAGCGACCGAGCGTCCGTCCCGCTCGGTTGCTATGTAGCGACCGAGCTTAAGCCAAGCTTGATCGCTACATAGCGACCGAGCATCCGTCCCGCTCGGTCGCTATGTAGCGACCGAGCGTGCATTTCGTTCGGTCGCTACATATCAACCGAGCTCTTCCGAAATGTCGATACGATGTAAGTCCATGCATTCTCGTCTACCCTTCGATGTTATCTCTCGAAGACCGTAGCGAAACCCATTTCATGTTTTCCGTCATTCGAAGTCATCGATCAAACTTTACGGGAAAAACCGCGGAAAGTTTGTTCTTTATCGAAAGAAGCCGTAATAAACGCTTCGAGTCAAAAGACGGCCCAGAGGGACCTAAGACATGACTCGAGGCCAAACTTACGATTTCTTAACCAACAGCCTGTAAGCCGCATGACGGTTTATACTTGGTTCGCAAGGAAAGTTAAATGTCAAGTTTCTGCGGATAAATACAAAATTTTGAAGATAATTAAGAAGATCGGAAAAAATGGAATATCTCCATTTTTATGCTATGACGGCTTAAGGGCAGAAGGGGAAAAGCGTAAACCGACCAAGGAGCGAGTATATAAGGAGTCATAGGCGAGAGGCATGGGGGGGGGACTTTTTCAGAGAAAACTTAGCACTTAGAGCAATTAGGCAACTTTCCGTTTTTGTTATTTCGAGCTGCTAGGTTTAGCCGTCTTATGGTTGCTAGAACTAGGAATCTCACCGACAGCTCTCGAGCCCAGGCTTATACCTTGTTGTAAACGCTCATACACAAATTCAGAATAAGACTTCTCTTTGCTCTCTTTTTACGATTTTAATACTTTGACGTTGTTATCTCGTGTTCTGATTGCTTAGCGTGTGGTATTAGCAGATTTCCGGGACCTCTGGAAAATTAGGGTTTTCCTAGTTTCCTAATTTAGACGGAAATCGACAGTGCAAATTTCAGTTCCCACAGTGCTCTTGTTGCTTTTGTGGCTCTTCATCCTCTTCCGACTCACCCCTAGCGTCTTCATCTCTCTCAGATTCCTCCTCCACTTCCAGACATTTGAACCTTTGAAACGCTTTGCAGCGATGGCTTGAGAAAACCTTTCTCCGCAATGCCGACAAGGGTTGTAGACCGTCTTTTTCTGCTCATTTGTCTTGTTGTCGCGCTGGGATTCAAAGGATTTTCTGGCGGTGGTTGTTTCACTTTGGTTTCCCGGAGGAGAGTGGTGGCTCCTCTGGTTGTTATTGAGCGCAGGAGGATAGACCAATTTCTTATATATGCAAAGGGTTTTCGAGCAAAAGCAGAGTGAAATCAGTCTATGAGCGGGAACTGTTAGCAATTGTCTTCGCAGTGACAAAGTGGAGGCATTACTTGACAGACCATCAGTTCACCATTAGGACTGACCAAAAGAGTTTGAGACATTTGCTAGAGCAGCGGGCAGTAACGGTCGAGCAACAGAAGTGGGCGTCGAAGCTACTGGGGTTGAATTATACGATTGAGTGTAGGCCAGGGAAGGAGAATCGAGTGGCTGATGCTCTTTCAAGACGTGTAGAGTTGACAGGGAATGCAGCTGAGTTTAAGGAATTTCAGTTAACTGCACCACTATCTATTGATATGGATGAGTTAGCTTTGCAAGTGATGAGGCTTTGCAAAGCATAATTCAGGGAGTTCAAAGTGGAGATCAAGAGTTTGAAGGGTATTGTTTGAATAATGAAGTGTTGTTTAAAGATAGGCGTTTGGTGATTCCCGCTAAGTCTCTTTTCATTCCGACTCTGATGAATCAGTTCCATGATAGCGCCATAGGGGGGCATGAAGGAGTTCTCAAGACGTTTAAACGGATGGCTCGTGAGGTCTATTGGAAGGGAATGAGAAGTGACATAACGGCATTCATCAAATCTTGCAACGTTTGCCAGAGGAATAAGTATTCTACCTTGTCTTTCGCATGGTTACTATCTCCCCTACCGATTCCAGAACAGGTGTGGTCAGATATTAGCCTCGACTTTGTGGAAGGACTACCAAGTTCTAAAGGCTTTGAAGTGATACTGGTGGTGGTAGATAGGTTAACCAAGTATGCACATTTCATACCGTTGAAACACCCTTTCATTGCTAAGACTGTGGCTGAAGTGTTTGTGAAGGAGGTGATCAAATTACATGGGTTTCCTAAGACTATGGTATCTGACAGATTTAAGGTCTTTCTGAGCAAGTTGTGGACTGCTCTCTTCCAAAGTCAAGGCACGGCGCTGCATAAAAACACAGCATACCATCCGCAATCAGACGGACAAACGGAAGTAGTCAACCGTTGTTTGGAGGCATATCTGAGATGTTTTGCAGGGCGCAAACCGTCTTCTTGGAGTCAACGGTTGCCTTGGGCAGAGTATTGGTACAATACATCACACCATTCTTCGTCCAAGACAACGCCATTTCGTGCTTTATATGGGAGAGACCCACCGAGACTATTGAGGTTTGGAGACATTCCAGCTGCTAATGCAGAAGTGGAAGTGCTGATATAAAGTCGGGATGCCTTGTTATAAGAACTACGTGACAATCTGGTTACTGCGCATGCTAGGACAACGATGGGAGAGACACACCGAGACTATTGAGGTTTGGAGACATTCCAGCTGTTAATGCAGAAGTGGAAGTGCTGATATAAAGTCGGGATGCCTTGTTGTAAGAACTACGTGACAATCTAGTTACTACGCAGGCTACGATGCATGCAGCGGCAAATAAGCAGCGACGTGATGTTCAGTTTGACGTTGGAGATTGGGTGTACTTAAAGCTCAGGCCATACCGAAAAAATACCGTGGCAATGCGGAAGGTAGAGAAGCTTGCACCACGGTTCTTTGGTCCTTACTTTGTGATTCAGCGAGTGGGCAAGGTCGCTTATAAGTTGGCTCTACCAGATCAGAGTCAAATCCACCCAGTGTTCCATGTCTCCCAGCTACAGCTTGGAGTGGAGCCTCAGGATAAGGTTCATGAGCTTCCTTTAATCCTTTCTTCTTCCTTCGAGTGGAACACTGAGCCTGAAGAGTTGTTGGAGATCAGGCAGTCGAGTTTGAACAAGCAAGCGGAGGTTCTAGTGAAATGGAAAGGTTTGCCTGAGTTCGAGAGCACTTGGGAATCAGTTAAGACATTGGCAGAGCAGTACCCAGAGTTCCAGCTTGAGGACAAGCTGAGTCTTCTTCGGGGGGGGGGGGGGGGGGTGGTATTGATAAGCTAGCTGTTACAATGGCGTTCGTTCAGAGGAGAGAAAGGACTAAAAATATCAATAAGAGTTATCTTATGACTATGGGGTTAAATCTTCTTTGTGGGAGGGAAGGTTTAGTAGTTGTTATTAATAAAGCATGGAACTATGTTATTTCATTTACAATGCTCTATTAAAGGGGGAGTGTCCCTTATGAAACTTTATCAAATGATCATTTAAACAAATTAATCCTCTTCCTTATCTTATACTCTCTTTCTCTCTCATTCTTGTTACGAAAGCATCAGCTTATCACCAGGCTTTGTGCTTCGATCAATCAAAGCTTCGCGGGTTGAGAACTGCAGGCTGGGCGTCGAGGCTGATGGATCGAGCAGTTGGCTTCATCTGGAGTGGTCGCCGTGAGCTTTACGGACTGAAAGCTTCAAGCTTGGGTCGAGGAAGATGAAGTGGGCAAGCTACAAATTCATACACCGCTCGAATAGTGCCCTCGGCGTTCGAACTAGGGCTGTGTCAAGAGTGACAGATCGAGAGCCTGGTCTTGTTCATCGAGGGCTTTGTGCTCGCGGGTTAACCGATCCGGATTGTATCGAAAGAGTCTGATCGAGCACTCATCTTCTCCCCCGTCGAAAACTCCAAAGCTCACGACAGAGACATGACCAACTTCTAACATTTTGCACATTTGGTCCCTGTGTTTTGCTCCTTTTCTATTTTGACCCCGAAACTTCTGTTTGGTGCAGATTAGTCTTTGAAATTGCCACATAACTTCAGATTGTGCATTCCAGCCCCTGTTTGTGCAATATGAACAAATGCAACACCTAAATGCAACTCATATACACTAAAATGACCAAATTCAATAGCTAAAAACATGTAAAAACACTATACATCAACTCCCCTAAACTTGCTTCTTTACTTGTCCACAAGTAAACTTTCAAGAAGAGTAAAGAAGAGAGGTTGAAAATGCAAGCTCCTAACCAAAAGAAACTCTTCAAAGCCATCAGCATGATATCCATACAAAATCGTAGCAAATAGCAAGAACATGGTTCCTCATTAACTGTAGCTTCTCTAGACCTGTCTCAACTCTAAATTTTATTTCTTTACAGTCATCACCTAGAATCCACAACAAGCCAATCAACCAACCCTCACATTCATTAAAACAAGTCTCAAGATGAAGTCTCACAAATGGGAACTTGATCCTGATCATTTAGTAAAGTGAAGATATGGCTATGAGTGGTGAATCAAAGAAAAGGAGCAATGACATTACACAAAATCTATCTAAGAAAGGGAACAATTTATGCATACAGCAGTTAATCCTCATTGTTCTATCCAAATCACAGAGATGTGATTCATATTCTACCCTTTTTCTCATGTCATTCTTTCTTTCTCTCACCCCCAAACTTTAATAACCCTTCATTCTTTTTCACTCACCAGATGAACTCACTTTTCTTTAATAATCAACTAGGGATCCTTTGATCTTTTTCTACACTTAGCTCAATATGAACGCCAAACTCTTTTTTTAGAGCTTGTTTTCCTTTCTTTTGATCTCTAGTGACCTTTTCTCTTTTGAACTCTGGTGGTTTACTCTTTTTCTTCTCTCGACCCAAATACCAATCAGCTCAGACCTTAGCCATCACTTAAACCCACTACCCAACCTAAGTGCTAGCTTCAAATGAGATCCTAATAGCTAGCCAAAATGAGAATCAACAGATGTCGTTCCCAGTACTTTCAAGTTTTTGCACATGTCAAAGCTATCAAAACAGGCCTTACTCAAGCAGTTAAATGGTGGTTTGAAACAAAGGGTAGTGTTTAAGGAGTGGAAACCATCTCAAAGATGAAGATGACCACTTGGATTGACAGAGGTTGGTGGAAGTGGAGAAAAGACAATCCAAGTGTGTATAAGGTATCCATGATCAATTATTAAGAGCCCATAAGAAAGAGGAATTAAGTTCATTAGACTCAAGTAGATTGGAGTTGGAATCAAGGACAAGCAGTTTCAAACAAAGCAATGAGTTCACGTGGAGTTTTCAAGGCTCGAAACTTGCAAGTCTTAAGAGATGGTCACGCTACTAGCTATGATTAAAACGGGTGTCATACTGAGTTCTTAGCATGAGTTCTTTGCATGGCATTTAATGCAGATGAATGCAACCTATATGCTTCTAGACTCGATCCTAACAATGAAAATGCAGCAAAATGAATCTAGATGCTTGTTTTTGTTTTTTAGAATTTGTAAAATTTTATGGATTTTTCTATGCAATAAATATTAACAATGCAATGCATGAGACTTACACAAAAGAAAACAGAATGTGAGATAACAGTTCTCTCCTCCAAACTTACTTCACACAGTCCCTTGTGTGATAGTAAAGATGAAGAAAAGACTCAAAGGAAAAATATAAGGAAAACTAAATCTGCACAGAGGTGGGGAAACACATACCTGAAGCTTTTGTTGGATGCATGGGATGGAGGATAGGGAGGGATCTTCTTTTTGACTTGTGGCGATTGACCCTCTGGATTAGATGTAGAAATCCCCCAAACTTGTTGGTTGACCTCTTCCATCTATTCAATAAACCCTAATCACAAAAATATTAGTAAAACATAGATAGATATATATATACAAAAGATAACATGAGATTGCCTCCCAAGTGCGCTTGTTTTAAGTCTCTAAGCTTGACTTCCTTTTCTCGTTCTAGGCTGGGGTTGGATCAGAGAGAAGAACTGAGGTTCCCTCACTCTCTGTTGTTGTTGCCATGTAGGGCTTTAGTCTATGCACATTCAATGTGAAATCGCCACCGGTCTTGTTCCACAACACAACAGCTCCGTAGGGCCTTACTTCATTGATTTGAAAGGGTCCAAACCATCTTGATTTGAGCTTCTCGAGAAAAACCTTAAACCGAGAGTTGAATAGCAACACCTGATCACCAGCACTGAACTCCTTCTTTAGGATCTTCTTGTCATGGAAGGCTTTAGTCTTTTCTTTGTAGATCTGAGAGCTCTAAAAAGCATCAAGCCTGGTTTCATCTAGCTCATTCAGCTGGATCAGTCTCTTCTCCTTAGCAGTTTTGATATCAAAGTTCAGGAGCTTAATTGCCCATAAGGCCTTGTATTCAAGCTCAACTGGGAGATGACATGACTTTCCATAGACAAAGTTAAAGGGAGTTGTTCCTAAAGGTGTCTTGAAGGCACTTTTGTATGCCCATAGTGCATCGTTGAGTTTTAGAGACCAGTCTTTCTTTTTCCTCCCCACTATCTTCTCAAGGATGGCTTTGATCTCTCTGTTAGAGATCTCAACTTGTCTGCTGGTCTGGGGGTGGTAAGCTGTTGCTACCTTATGATTGACCCCGTTCTTCTTCAGTAAGCTCTCAAAGACTTTGTTGATGAAGTGAGAGCCTCCATCACCGATGATCACCCTTGGAACTCCAAATCGTGAAGATGATGCTTTTGAATAGCTTAATGACGACCTTAGCATCATTGGTTGGGCTTGCAATGTCTTCTACCCATTTGGAAACATAGCCAACAACCACCAGGATGTACTTGTTTTTGTAAGATGAAGGAAATTGCCCCATAAAATCAATACCCCAGACATCAAATGTCTCAACTTCCAAAATTGGGTTCTGAGGCATCTTGTTCCTCTTGGTGATATTGCCTCTTCTCTGACATGTGTCACATCGGGAGACAAACTACTGAGTGTCTTTGAACATGTGAGGCCACCATAAACCCGCCTGAAGAACCTTTGCCACTGTTTTGAATGTGGTAAAATGACCACCATAGGACGAACTGTGACAAAGAGTAAGGATCCCTTCAACCTCTTCCTCGGCTACAACTCTTCTGTAGAGTTGATCCTTACATAAAGTGTACAGGTAGGGCTCATCCCAGAAAAACCTCTTCACATCTTTGAAGAATTTCGTTCTTGCATACCCAACAAGCTTCAGCGGTTCCTTCCCGCAAGCCAAATAGTTTACCAAGTCTGCGTACCAAGGCTCTCTCTCATCAGTAGCCTTTACCTCCTCAAGTTTCCTACCAGTCCCACAGACATCAACCATCGCTATTATTGCCATGATCTGTTCCTCAAGGAGTCCCTCATCAATAGGGAGCTCATCCTCGATTCTTAATCGAGATAAATGGTCAGCCACTCCATTTTCAACCCCTGGTTTGTCCTTAATCTCCATATCAAATTCTTGTAGCAATAAAATCCACCTTAGAAGTCTTGGTTTGGCATATTTCTTGGCCAAGAGATGTCTTAGTGCTGCCTAGTCAGTGTAGACGATCACTTTAGAGCCAACCAGATATCTTCTACACTTCTCAAAAGCGAAGACTATCGCTAGGAGCTCTTTTTCAGTGGTGGCATACTTCATCTGAGTATCATCCAGCATCCTACTTGCGTAGTAGATTACTTGAGTCTTTTTATCCTTCTTATGCCCTAACACTGCTCCTACTGCATAGTCGCTCGCATCGCACATGATCTCAAAAGGTAGATCCCAGTCAGGTGGTTGTACAATGGGAGGAGCACTGATCAGTTCATTCTTCAGCCTTTCAAATGCCCTCAAGCATTCTTCATCAAAGACAAAGGCAATTTCTTTGCACATCAACTTAGTCAATGGACGGGCTATCTTTAAAGAGTCTTTGACGAATCTTCTGTAGAAACTGGCATGACCGAGAAAACTCCTTATCCCTTTCACTGAAGTAGGCGGCTGTAACCCAACCATGGCATTGATCTTAGCTTGATGAACCTCTATGTCCTTCTCGGAAATCTTGTGTCCCAAAAAAATTTCTTCATTCACCATAAAATGGCACTTCTCCCAGTTGAGCACGAGGTTGACATCTTCGCATCTCTGTAAAATCCTGCATAGATTGGACAAACACGAGGCAAACGAAGAACCATACACAGAAAAATCGTCCATAAAGACCTCCACTACATCCTCAATCAGGCCAGAGAAAATCGACATCATTGCTCGTTGAAATGTTGCTGGTGCATTGCACAGCCCGAATGGCATCCTTCGATATGCGAAGGTACCATATGGGCAAGTGAATGTTGTTTTCTCTTGGTCATTAGGATGTATGGGGATTTGGAAAAATCCTGAGTATCCATCAAGGAAGCAATATAATGGATGATTTGCAAGGAGCTTAAGCATTTGATCTATAAATGGTAAAGGAAAATGGTCTTTCCTAGATGCAGAGTTCAACTTTCTATAGTCAATGCACATCCTATGTCCTGTGATTGTTCTAGTAGGAATCAGTTCATCTTTGTCATTTTTAACAACAGTGATACCTCCTTTTTTTGGGCACAACATGGACAGGAGACACCCAAGAACTATCAGAGATAGGATAGATCACCCCAGCATCTAAGAGCTTAAGAATCTCTTTCTTGACTACATCTTTCAGGTTGGGGTTCAACCGTCTTTGATGCTCGACAGAAGTCATTGATTCATCCTCAAGATGTATCCGATGCATGCACAAGGAAGGATATATTCCTTTAATGTCATCTAAAGAATACCCAATTGTCTTTCTATACTTTTTCAGTTCAGTTAAAAGCTCAGACGATTCATTCTCATCAAGATCATTGTTGACAATCAATGGATAAGTTTTATTAGGAGTTATGTGATTGTTTGAGATAGATACAGAGACGGATTTCTGTATGCCGGATTGTATGGAGGTTACGTTCAGCTATAGTCGACCGGTTGATGCGTAACCCATGAGGTTGATAAATCATCTACGGGTGTGTGTTACCGAGCACTTGTTCGGTGTGTGTATGAACCGAGCACATTTTTGGTGGTGTTTTTGGCATGTTAGTGGGCAGCGAGTGTGCACCTTGCTAGGACTATTGGTTTATCTCTGGGTACTTTAGGTACCGTTTTGGTAACGTGTTAGAATTAAATTATATTTATTCGGAGTGCTCCGTCCGGATCCATGAACTTCGGGTTTAGTATTCATACTTCACTGGGTAACTTCCCCGTTACTCACCCCTCATTTGCCCCCTTGCAGGTGAGACTGACGAGTAGGAGATTGATCAGACAGCTGGTGTTTTTAGGCGTTTTCCTTTATTTTATTTCTCAGACTTATATTTATTAATTCGACGATTATTTCAGTTATTTCGACTATGAGATTTCTGGATTTATTTTGCTATTTATATGAAAGTCGACTTTCAAACTTTTTTACGGATTTTATGATGTAAGTTGTTGATTGGTAACACGCTGGTCTCGAGAGTTGTTAAAGGGTGAGGTTTGGATTCGAGTAAAGTCAAGCGTATCAATAACTTACCGGTGGATGTGAAGGCAGTTCCTCCCACAGTGAGGGGTTAGGGTCGATGCGCTGCCGTGCTGTGAATCTGAGGCCCACGGGGCAGATAGTTCCCACGGGGCGGGTTGTCACCCTTTTCTAAACATATCTAGTGAATAAAATCTACTTGTATCTTTTTCTTGTTGATTCATTTTCTTACAAAGTTTTATCCTTAATCTAAAGAAAGATCAACGAATGTAGCCGCATTCCCATCGTTTTCGAAGACAACGTCTGAATCAGTTGAATTTATCCTAGTGTTCATCCTTGGACCAAATCCATAAGTTTGCTTTTGTTCTAGTCATTAGGTACTAGTCTTAATTAGTGGTGCACATAAGATATTAGTATTCTTTTTCTTCCAAAGGGAAATTAGTATTCTAATGTTTACTATTTTTTAAGAGTTACATAAACTCCAAATCCACATTCTTCTCCGGCGCAATAGTTTACAATTTTAGGGAACTTGGTGGACCTGATTTTGGCATATTTACAACTGGCCAATATTGAAAATTCCAAGGAGGCTGAAAAGAAAGAGAACTTTACCCCCTCATCATTTTACTCTATGACTTTCTGTTTGCTTTTGTTTTTCGGCATTATTTTTATTTTCTGTTGGGATAACTTTTTTTTTCTTTTTTTGTGCACTTTCCGTCGAAATAACAAAAAAAAGTGAGTCCCATGTTATTTTTTGAAAAGTAAGTGAATACCATATTAACTCAAATCAAATAATTGGATCATTGTGTTAGAATGTATATATTGAAGTTTTGACCAATATACTTTTATTAGAATATTTCTTTAAAGATTGCATATAATAATCTATACTATTAAAGCAGAATCCTATCTATTTTTAACCCATAACTTACCCTTTTATTTAATGAATATGCCACTGCTTTACAAAGGAAATGACCAGCTTCATTAAGGGCAATACATGTATTAAACACCACGATTTTTAACTACCGATCAGTTGGGTCTTATGTATTTTTAAGAGTATCTGAATAATTCATAAAAGCCCAATCGGCCCCCACCAGTCAGAAGTCCACAAAAGTACAATCTGTCTAAATATACCTTCTAAAGTACGTTAACCCATCAAACTTTATATTATTATTACTTCTATACTAAATATTATATACTATATATTAAGTGAACTATAATATAAGTGAGTAGTTGCACAAAAAAAAAAATATAAGCGAGTCAGTGTCAATCCGCAAAAGTTGAAACTAAACCCCAAAATACATTAACTGAACCATATACATATGGCTACTTATACTTTACGGTTTGTTTATTATATCCTAAACCCTGAAATACAATACATAACCCCTAAACTCATTTTTTTTTGATCAAATCCCTAAACTCATTTTATTTCATTTACTATATAGTGTTTTATTTTGTTAATAGCGAAAAAATGTGGTGTTACAAATCCGGGATATTTTAAAAATGAAATATTCAATGGTATATTGTGAATTAGATACAATCTGTCTTACAATAATATTCAATGGTATATTCTTCATTTTATAGAATCTGTTTTACACTCCAATCTGTTTTACAATTCCAATAATCACGATTTTATATTGTAAAATAAATGTGGATTTTGTGGATTCCTAAGTATATTCCATTATTTGTTATTCGTTTGACAAATCGTTATAAAATGATTTCCTAATTTTTATGAAAAAAAACAATGTAATCGAGATATGCTTAGTAGTGTGGAATAGGCATATGTATGTAATTAACTATATCGTATAGCTTGACCATCAAGTATGGATGGATGGACGGCGAGATGGCTTTCGAACGGAGGAAAGGAAGTGCTGATCAAATCTATTTTGTTAGTTTTTCCGACTTATGTTATGTCCACATTTTTGTTTCTTTTGGAAATATGCGAAAACCTAGAAAGTGCCATTGCACAATTTTTGTGGAGTTCGAATCCATCGAAGAGAGGAATTCATTGGACAAAACGGGAAAAGATATATTACCACGAGAGGAGGGTGAGATTGGCTTTCGTATGATCCATGAGTTCAACCTAGCTCTATTAGCAAAACAACTATGGAGGTTAGTCCGATATCCGGATTCACTGGTGGCTAGAGTATTGAAGGGAAGATACTATAGGATGAACTCGCCTTTGCTTTCTCTTTATGTAAATAGTCCCTCGTATGTGTGGATCAGTATCTCAGCAGCTAGAGAAATATTGCTTTTGGGTATTAGAAAAAAGATACATTCAGGATATGAAGTTAAGGTCTGGGAGGATCTTTGGATCCCTACGACACCAGCCAGACATGCTCGCCCCTTAGCACCAGTTCTTAACCCGAACATGATAGTCAGCGATTTTATAAACCAGGATACAAAGGAATGGGATGTTGGCCTACTGCAAAATTATGTGCACCCTGAAGACATACATCTCATAAGGAGTATGGCCATAAGCTCGGCTCATCGCTGCGACACATTCTGTTGGAGCTACACGAAGAGTGGTATCTACACGGTTAAATCAGGATATTGGGTAGCTAGCAATTTGATGCAACCTGAGGAAGAGAAAGAGATACTAGAACCCAGTATAACAAAGCTACATGCTTTTGGTTGGAAGATAAAAGCTCCACAAAAAATTCGACATCTCATATGGCAATTGATAACATGCCATGTGGCAGTAACGAAAAACTTGACAAGGCGAAACATGAGATGCGACAATTACTGTCCAAGATGTGGGGAACAAGAAGAATCTGTCATTTATGCAATCTTTGATTGCCCACCAGCCCTACAAGTTTGGACCATATCCTCGACGCTAACAAGTACAACTATCTTCCCAGTATCAAGTGTCTATGCTAATATGGACTATCTCTTCTGGAGAAAGGACAACATTGTTCATCCAGACTCTGATAGGGACCCTTATCCCTGGATAATCTGGTATATTTGAAAACCCAGGAATGATACACTTTTTAGGGGAATTGATCGAGATCCTTTGGAGCTAGTTCGATACGCAGAGAGCGAGTGTCAAGCCTGGTTCAATGCAAATGATATGGTGCCATCACCTCAACAAGAACTTAGTAATGTTCAACCTCAAGTCTTAAGCTTGGGTAATATATGTATGTGATGTTAGGAGTTTTCAAGGCTCCTAAGACAAATGTTGTAGTATAAATGATTATCGAACCAGTTCTGAGAGATATCAAAGCACCGAGAATGCAAGTAATCACTTAATCTAAGTGCAACCAATGATTTAGATGGGTTTTTAAACAATGACTAATTAAAAGAAATAACTAAATGATACTTTCTTAACTATTGGAAAAGAGAACTCATGGATATAGGGATTAGACCTCGGGTGATCAAGTTTCGAACTAAGGATGGCAAACGATCAATCAATCTAAATAACCTTAAGCTTGGACACAATCCTAAACAAACTCTATGTCTAGATGAATGTTCATTTACTAACACAATCCAAACATCAAATGTCTTTGGTTGAATAGTATGAAAGCAATCATAACTAGCAAGTCCAATGGCTATCTTAGCACCTCTAACAACAAATGTCTTTGGTAAAGTATGCTAAAAGCTTAGAAGAGTTGTCTCGGGCATTTCCTCGAACACCTTTCGGGTGGGAAATGCCTAAGGATCAACTACTGAGTGGCCAACTCAAAAGATGCACTATGTTCACTCTACTAGCAAGGAAATATGAATGATCTACACTAAAACATCCTAGTTCTAACCTAAACACCCTTAATCTCCCTAACCCATGAATTCAAAAGGTGATTACTCACTAATCTCCATGATTCCTCTTAAACCCATGTTGGATTTCAGATTAATCATGTAGAGAAAAACAGAAAATAGATAAGAACACAGAATTTCAATAATAAACTGATCAATTGATTCAAAGAGATGACTTTCCAAAGGTTTTTGGTGGTTTTTTCTAAGAACAAAGATGATCCTCCTCTTGGTGGCTCTTAGAGTATTAAAACATAGGTTTAGAAAATAAAAACGTGCATAATGAAATGACCAAAAGGCCCTTGAGAAATCACAAGTTCGAGCAAAAATAAAACGCGCAGCGACCTCAGCCCGTCGCTCCGATAAGTCGCTCCAGGCTTCGGGAGCGACCTCGCTGTGTCGCTGCGAGAGGTCGCTCCGGGCTCGTTCTCGCGTCTCCGAGTGATGAAAATGCGAGCGACTTCTCCCTGTCGCTCTGGTAAGGTCGCTCCAGGCTTCGGGAGCGACCTCGCTGTGTCGCTGCGAGAGGTCGCTGCGAGAGGTCGTTCCGGGCTCGTTCTCGCGTCTCCGAGTGATGAAAACGCGAGCGACTTCTCCCTGTCGCTCTGGTAAGGTCGCTCTGATAGGGAGATCAGAGCGACTTGGTGGTGTCGCTCTGGACTGGTCGCTCCCATGCCTTGCTCGCCCAATGACCACTCTAAACACTTCTTTTGAGCTCCAAATGCACCCAAATGTCTCCAAGAACTCCATGTGGTACTCCAATACCTGATAAAGACTCATGTATGCAAAATGTAACCTAAACATGGCTAAGTCCTAATCTATATGATCAAAATGCACATGGGTGAATGGATAAAACAATAGAATTATGCAAGATATCAACTCCCCCAAACTTGTTCTTTACTTGTCCACAAGTGAACTTTCTAGAACTCATAGGGAGAGAGGTTGAAGGTGGGAGCTCATAGCCAAAAGAAACACAACTAGCAAACACAATTAGCACAGTCTCTTATTACACTCTAGCTTCTCTAGGCCTATCTCAACTCCTTTTGTCCCTACACTCATCATCAAGCATCCACACATTCAAATCAACCAACTCTCACATTCATTAAGCATAAGATATCAAGTGAATTCTTGCAAATGGTCAATTGGTCCGAATCATTTGGTTGAGTAAAGGGAAGGCTTTTAGTCTAGTGAGTCAAAAGGTTCAAAATCCATGATCTTTTTTTAAAAGTGGTTTACTCTCAAAACAAGTAGCCTTGACATTGCACATAATATATCTAAGAAAGGGACCAACTCATGCATACAATGCTCAATCTCCATTGTTCTACCCTTTTCCCAAACATATAAGTTACACATTCACTCTCCAATGTCAAACCCAACTCACACCTCTCACCAAAAGATTCTAAAAACATCAGCTCTTTTTCCTTGAAATCTATAAGGGATTTTTCACAACCTCAAAATGTCTCTTAGCTCCTAACAACTTTGCTAGCCCCTTTTTTTTTTTTTTTTTTTTTCTTTTTCGATTTCTTTTTTTTTTTTTTAGGTTGGGGGCCAAGACTTTTCAAAACTAGAGCTGGAGGTTCTCTACTTATCCCAATAAATCAATTCACTTAAGCACAAAGAGTCTATCCTTTTTATTTCTCCCAAATCATGATCACAACACTCACCCTCCCACCTATAGCTAGACAATAGAGTGTCCAATCTAGCGAAAATAAAGATCAAGCATTGTCGTTCCCGATACTCTCAACATTATGCACATGTAAGACTTTCCAAAGAAGGCCTCACTCATCAAACAATGACAGCTTAAAAGGAAGGAAAGGTTTTGGGAGTGGTCTACCACTAGAGTTTGTCAAAAAGAATGGCATAAAAGATGTGACAACTCAAGTGTGTATAGCCATGACTCAGTACACAATAGACCCTAAGCAAGAAGCATTAAGTTCATTCAGTTCAAATAAGGTTGTAGTTGGCTTCAAAGACTGAGTTTCAACAATCAACAAGTTTCAAAAAGAGTTTTCAAGGCTCGAAACATACAAGTCTTTTCGAGAGGTGCATGGCTACTCAGGTGCAACGTAGTGTTTTTTTTTTAATGCAAATAGGTGTGCAATGCATGACTCCATGAAACACAATCAAAGCAAACATGATCAAATGCTTGGTACCTCCCCCAAACTTGAGTTACACAGTCTCTGTGTTGTCAAGGAAAGAGAGAGATACCGAGAAGAAAACTAATATGTAAAAATGAAATGGTATATACAAGGGAGAGAAAGAAGTACCTCCTATGGATAGTAGGTGGGGGCAGATGCCCCAGCATCGTCGTCGTCAGGAGGGAAGGTGGTGTAGTAACCACCGGATGCTGAACCGAAGCCTCCATACCATGGCTGGCTCTCAACCTCGTCAATCTCGTCCTCACTGTCAGAAGAAGCGAGGGATGGGGATTTGTTGCCGGAAGTGGAAGGTTGAGTGGGTGGGTTCCTCCACTTACGCTGAAGCTGCGAAGCAGTGAGGGGGAAGCCAAGAGCATCAGGCGGGGGTGGAGGCTGGGGGTTTGAGGTGTTCGCGAAAGCGAAATCGGCTGAGCTACATCCAGCCATTCCTCCCCTAGTTAAGACATCAGCTACTTTCTTCATGAACTTGGCTGAAGTCTTTGCCTGCTTCTTTACAGTCTTGCTGAGCGCCTTACACTTATCCTTCAGCTTTTCTATCGTTCTGTCCTGAGCTTTGTTCCACCTCTGGAGACGACCAATGTGGTCATGAGCATCACGGAGAGCTCCAGGGGGAAGGACTCCGTCATGGGGCTTGAAGTAGTAGCGCGGAGGTCCATAGATATGCTCAGATGTGTCTGCAACAGGCGAGTCAGGTTGTGTAGGGACACTCCTTCTCCTTGATGGAGCTGCTTGAATTGGATCGAGAGGCCCGTGTTCTCCGAGAAAGTACTCCTGGGGAATGTTGAAGCTGATAGCTCCAGGTATCTCTAAACTCGTCAGGTTCCGGTTTGGAAGAACCACCTCGACTGGCTTGCCCTGCAAGTAGTAGTGGTAGACGTAGTCCTTCCCATACATCCCACTGAAATAGGTGGCAATCCTCAAGTAGGTGCCATCAATGAACCTAGGCCCCGCTGCGTCCTTTCCCAAGGGAACATTCAGAAATTGGAGCAGTGGTGTGATCATTCCGCCTATCCCCATCTTTGGGCGCGAATCAGTGGTGTACCACGCCCAGTCTCTGTAGTGCTGGAGACGGCCCACAAAGAAACTGACCATCCCAAAGGTAGCATAGATGTCAGTGCTGGGAAGGGGTAACACTCCAGGTTGAGCGTAGGGACGGATAGCTGGACAGAGCAGTAGCATGTCTTCCTCAGTAACCGTACCAGCTTGCTTCCGTGGGTAGAAAGCATGGACTAGCATCCTGTGGAGGTAGCGTACAGACGGGTGTCGGATGTGTGAGTTCTTGTCAGCCCCGGTAGAGTGTCTGTTTCCAGTGATCAACTTCCAAAGCTCTGTGGGGAGGTTCTCACACTTGGGAAGGGAGTGGTCTTCTAGGTCTTGGAACCCCATGACCCTCCCAATGTCCTTGAAGTTCATGTTGTATTCCCTTCCATTGACCTTGAACCTGATTTTTCCCCATCCTTGCCTCACATGCGCCGTGTCGTGGTAAGTGACCACAAGAGAGGAGAGGAACTGACAAGTGACATCCTTGTAGAAAGGATAAGCCATGGTGAGGAGTTTTGGCATCTTCAAATGTCCCAGCATCGCCTCAATATCAGACTCTAGACCCAACTCCTTCAGCAAATCGAGGTCGGCAAACCTGGTTGGAGCCCAAGTGACCCCATTCTTCAAATGATCATATAGCTCCTCCACAGATGGAGTTTTCGCCCTGTCTCGATCAACAACAGCAACCCCTTTGCCTTTTGACATCTTGGCTTTCTTCGTAGGTGCCGGCTCATCTCCACTCTCAGTTTCACTTTCCTCATGGGTGGGAACTGCTACACTTTTCCCTGCCCTCTTCTCGTGTTCTTTCGATTTCCTTGCAGCCAACGTTTGCTGTCGAACAGTCCTCTGCGTCCCTGAGCCAGTTGGCTCGCTGGCTAAAGCTTTTCCTCTTAGTGCAAACTCTTGACTTTCAGCTTCTTGCTTCTCAGCTTCCAACCTTCCCTTTGTCTTCTTAACCATTTTCACCTGAAAAATTACAAACTTGAAAAGGGATAAGTAGATGGAAGTAAAGAAAAGCGAGACTTTGCAAGTGAAAATTTGCAAAAGTGAACTTAACAAATGAATTGTCAGTTTCAACTCAAGTTCAACACAATGCAACAATTCTCATTCTTGTAACATCTTAACGCATCTAGTTCACCCACAAACACACCCAATTAAGATCAAATTCGAAAACCCCCAAATCCATGAACCCTAATTTTGCCAAAGTGCAAATTAAACTCAATTTCACCATTAATTCAACAACCCAACTTGATAGATAAGCTTTCCCTAGTCTATTTCACCACAATCTAGCAAGAAAATGACCAAATTTCGACTTTCAAATTCTAGGGTTCATGGACCTACGAATTTGAATTTAAAAACTCAATACCTTGCTCTGGATGAAAGAAAATGGTGAATGGGTGGTGAGGAATAGACTACAGGGGCGAAAGCTTGGATTTAGAAACAAGAACTAGTTGATTTAGGTGAGAATTGAGAAGGTTTTGGGATTTTTGGTGTGGGTGAGTTTGAGAGAGTTTGTGAGTTTGTGAGAGGAGGGGAGAGTGATAGAGATGGAGTCGCGGGGGTTGGGGTAGGTTTAGGGTCGTCCGGTTCGGTCTAGGGTGGTTAGGGTCGGTTTACTTGAATTAAACCGGGGTTTAGAGTTAGGAAACTTACCTGGACCGGTTCGGGAGCGACGTGAGGGTGTCGCTCGGAGAGGTCGCTCCCGAGTCGTTTTCTCGCGTCGTGATTCGACGAAACCGCGAGCGACCTTGGAGTGTCGCTCTAGAAACCTCGCTCTGAGCTGGAGCGACTTCAAGGTGTCGCTCTAGGACATCGCTCCAGATCAGTTTTTTTGGGCTCCGTTTCGTCGAAAACGCGAGCGACTCCGAGGTGTCGCTCCCATAACGTCGCTCCCAGCTGGAGCGACTTCATGTACTCGCTCCGAGAGGTCGCTCCGAGGGTGTTTTTGAAGCACAAAACGTCGCTAACGCGAGCGACCTCGATTGGTCGATGTGGCTACGTCGCTCCCAGCTGGAGCGACCTTTCAACCTCGCTCCGAGACCTCGCTCCCATGCACGATTTTCGCTCAAACCTGCACACGACTTCTCTCTACCTTCTTTTTTTTTTTTTTATTGCAATAAGAAGAAAATGAAAATACCAATGCAATATATACAAGGATACGCATGTGACTTCTTCCCAAGTGAGCTTGTTTTAAGTCCTGAGCTTGACTTTGCCACTTTTTGGATTAGGTCGGGGTAGGATCAGACAGTGGAGTTGAAACCCCATCTTCCTCTGGTGCAGTAGCCATGTAGAGCTTAACCCTTTGTCCATTGACTGTGAAGTCTCTTCCATCAGTGCTCCACAAAACTATTGCTCCATATGGCCTAACCTCCTTGACTTTGAAAGGACCGGACCATCTTGACTTAAGCTTTCCTGGAAACAACTTCAGCCTAGAGTTGTAGAGAAGAACTTGATCTCCTTCTTTGAACTCTCTCTTCAGGATATTCTTGTCATGGAAAGCTTTAGTCTTCTCCTTGTAGATTCTTGAGTTCTCAAAAGCATCCATTCTTATCTCATCAAGCTCATGTAGCTGAAAAAGCCTTTTCTCCTTGGCACTCTTGATGTCAAAGTTCAGCAACTTTATTGCCCATAGTGCCTTGTACTCAAGTTCCACTGGCAAATGGCAAGCTTTCCCATACACTAGGTTGAAAGGTGTGGTGCCCAGTGGTGTCTTGTACGCTGTCCTATAAGCCCAAAGTGCATCGTCAAGCTTATTGGACCAATCCTTCCTTGTAATCCCCACAATCTTCTCCAGAATAGATTTGATCTCCCTGTTAGAAATCTCAACTTGACCACTTGTTTGGGGATGATAAGGAGTTGCCACCTTGTGCTTCACACCGTTCTTCTTGAGAAGTCCCTCAAGCAGTTTGTTAATGAAGTGGGAACCTCCATCACTGATTACAACTCTTGGAACTCCAAACCTTGGAAAGATGATGCTCTTGAACATCTTGGTTACAACTCTAGCGTCATTGGTGGGGCTTGCAATGGCTTCCACCCATTTGGAGACATAATCAACAGCCACAAGGATGTATTTGTTGCCAAAAGATGATGGAAATGGTCCCATGAAGTCAATACCCCACACATCAAACACTTTAACTTCAAGGATTGGATTTTAAGGCATCTCATTCCTCTTGGTGATGTTTCCTCTTCTTTGGCAAGAATCACACTTCGAAACAAAGTCTTGTGTATCCTTGAACATATGTGGCCACCAGAATCCAGCTTGTAATACTTTTGCAACTGTCTTGAAGGTGGCAAAATGGCCTCCATAGGATGATCTATGACACTGTGCAAGGATCCCATCAATCTCCTCATTTGCAACCACTCTCCTATAAAGCTGATCCTTGCAGAGAATGTAGAGGTAGGGCTCATCCCAGTAGTATCTTTTCACATCCTTGTAGAACTTCTTCTTGGCATAGCCCACAAGATTCAGAGGTTCTCTTCCTGTGGCTAGGTAGTTCACCAAATCAGCATATCAAGGTTCTTTCTCCTCTGTTGCTTTGACTTCTTCCAGTTTCCTACCAGTCTCACAAACTGCTATCACTGCTTCGATAGCCATGATCTGCTCCTCAGGAAGTCCTTCGTCAATAAGGATACCAGACTCTACCCTCAACCTGGACAAATGATCAGCTACTCCATTCTCAACTCCGGGTTTGTCTTTGATCTCCATATCAAACTCTTGGAGCAAAAGGATCCACCTCAAAAGCCTAGGTTTTGCATCCTTCTTGGCCAAAAGGTGTCTCAAGGCAGCATGATCTGTGTAGACAATGACTTTAGACCCAACCAAGTAGCTCCTGAACTTCTCAAAGGCAAAAACAATTGCCAGCATCTCTTTCTCTGTTGTGGCATACCTCATATGAGCATCATTGAGGGTTTGGCTGGCATAGTAGATCACATGGGTTTTTCCATCTTTCTTCTGCCCCAGAACAGCTCCCACAGCATAGTCACTGGCGTCACACATGATCTCAAAAGGGAGATTCCAATCAGGTGGCTGGACAATTGGGGCACTAACGAGTTCACCTTTCAGCTTCTTGAAAGCTTGTAGACATTTCACATCAAAACTGAAAGTAGCTTCCTTGCACAGCAGCCTGGTCAAAGGTCTAGTGATCATGGAGAAATCCTTGATGAACCTCCTGTAGAATCCAGCATGACCAAGAAAACTCCGGATGTCTTTCACTGTCTTTGGTGGAGGCAGACCAACCATAACATCGATTTTGGCTTTATCCACCTCAATCCCCTTCTCTGAAATCTTGTGTCCCAGCACAATCCCTTCCTTGACCATGAAGTGACACTTCTCCCAATTCAGCACAAGGTTGGTGTCTTCACATCTCTGTAGGACCCTGCACAAATTTGACAAACAAGCAGAAAACAAAGATCCGTCGACAGAGAAATCATCCATAAATACCTCCACAACATCCTCAATCAGATCAGAGAAAATTGACATCATGCACCTTTGAAAGGTGGCTGGAGCATTACATAGACCAAATGGCATCCTTCGATATGCAAAGGTACCATAGGGACATGTGAATGTCGTTTTTTCTTGATCATTGGGATGTATGGGGATTTGGAAAAATCCTGAGTACCCATCAAGAAAGCAATAGAATGGGTGATTTGCAAGTCTCTCAAGCATCTGATCAATAAATGGTAATGGGAAATGATCCTTTCTAGATGCAGAGTTTAGTTTTCGGTAATCAATGCACATTCTATGACCTGTGATGGTTCTTGTTGGTATCAATTCATCCTTGTCATTTTTAATCACAGTGATACCACCTTTCTTTGGTACAACATGCACAGGTGATACCCATTTAGAATCTGAGATAGGGTAAATAACACCAGCATCTAGGAGTTTAAGAATCTCTTTCTTTACAACATCCTTCAGGTTAGGATTTAACCTTCTTTGATGCTCGATAGAAGTCATTGATTCATCCTCAAGATGTATCCTGTGCATGCACAAAGAGGGTGATATTCCCTTGATGTCATCCAGTGAGTAACCTATTGCCTTTCTAAATCTTTTAAGCGTTTTCAAAAGTTCAGATAGCTCAGTTTCAGTAAGTTCACTACTCACAATGACAGGATAAGTTTCATTAGGACCAAGGAATGCATACCTTACACCATGGGGGAGAGGTTTAAGCTCCACTTTAGGTGCCTTAAGCTCACTCCAGTCATCTTGCTGGGTGTCCTCTTGTTGAGTGACTGAGACTTCTTGGTGAACCATCTGTGGAAGCTCCTCGTACTGATCCTTACTGAAAAACCCCTGGTGTGAATCCAGCATCAGCCCATAGGCAGCACTCTCCAGGTTCTCAATTACCTCAGCCTCTTTCTCTACAGTCAAAGCATGCTGTAGAGGGTCCTCTAGTGACAACTCTTCAAGGAGTTCATCAGCAAGGGCGTCCATCTCTTCAATGTAGAACACTTGCCCTTGAACTGTTGGCCTCCTCATTACTTCCTTGATGTCGAAATGGAGAACGTGCCCTTTACCCAGATGGAGATCAATCTTGCCTTCTTTCACATTAACAATAGCTCCTGCTGTGGCTAAGAAAGGCCTTCCAAGGATTAAAGGGTCTTGAGCTTCTTCACCCATTTCAAGCACCACAAAGTCTGTAGGGATCTCATAATTTCCAACCATCACTGGGAGGTCCTCTAAGATACCCACAGGGTACTTCACTGAACGATCAGCCAATACCAGAGAAAGTCTACACTTCTTGTACTGAGTGAAGCCGAGCTTCTTAGCAACAGATAGGGGCATCAAGCTGAGACTAGCTCCCAAATCGCAGAGACATCTATCAAATACCATAGGTCCAAGAGCACAAGGTAATGTGAAGCATCCTGGATCTTCTAGCTTCTTTGGAATGACTAGTCTCTGAATGATAGCACTGCACTCATGAGTGAGAATCACCATGCCCTCAATCTCTTTCTTCTTTGCAGCTACAGCATCTTTCAAGAACTTGCTGTATTGAGGAATCAGCATGAAAGCATCAATAATGGGCATTGTGACCTGGACTTCACTCATTTGCTTGTCAAACAAAGCTTTGTACTTCTCTAGCAGCTGCCTCTTGAATCGACCTGGGAATGGAAGCTTGGGTTCATAGGCAGGAGGAACAAAAGAGTTTTCGCTTGCAGGAGTGACAACTTCACCATCCTTAACTGTTTTCTTCTCTTCTCCAACCTTTCCTTTTCCTTTTGCTTCCACTATCTTTTCCAAGATCTCGTCATTGATCTTCTCATCAACAATCACCACTTCCTCATCAATGGTGATGGCAACCCCCTCACTTTGTTTCTCAGCATCCTTGGTGAGAGTTCTCTGAGGTAACTCCTTACCACTCCTGAGAGTGATAGCTTTCATGGTTTCCTTGGGGTTTTGCTCAGATTTCATGGCAGCAAACTGGTTCTCCAAAGCTCTGAACTTGTTGTTGAGTTCATTGTAGCTCCCATCAATCTTTGAGTGAAGATTCTTCAACTCTTAGCCAACATGCTTCTCACTTCTTGTTTGAGACTCCAGGATTTGTTTCAGTAGAGCATCAGTGCTGCTGATTTGAGGAGTGGAGGTAGAGGGATTAGATTGTTGTTGGGAAGAATGGTTGCCCTTGTTGTTGAAACCAGGAGGAGGGTTTTGCTGAGGTTGATAGCTGCCTTGCTGATTGTTTCGAGGCTGGTAACCACTCTGTTGGTTGTTGGAATAGGATTTCTGTTGGTAGTTGTTGTACTGAAAGTTGGGCTCTTTCTTGTACCAGCTACCATTGTTGTTGATGAAACACAGCTCTTCCTGACCTTCCAAACCCTCAACTTCATGGACAACAACTGGTGTCTCTTGGCTTGGGTTGCCAACAAAGTGCAGCTGCTCTTGGGTAGCTTTATCAGCAATGAGGATGTCTATCTTATCCTGTAGAGCTTTCAACTCCTTCCTCGTCTGCTTATCATCAGTTCTACTGCCTCTGTCGTGGTCTCCACTGTAGACTGCATCACTCTTAACCATGTTGTCAACCAGCTCCTCTGCATCCTCCTCAGTTCTCCCCAAGAAGAACCCATTACTAGCTGTATCCAGTCTGGCCCTGTACTTAGGAAGAGCACCACGGTAGAATGTGCTCAGCAAGCTCTCCTTAGAGAAGCCATGGTGTGGGCATTGAGCTTGGTAGCCCTTGAATCTCTCCCAGGCTTCACTGAAACCTTCCAAGCCCTTCTGTTGAAAGCTGGAAATCTCGTTTCTCAGCTTAGCAGTTCTTGAAGTAGAGAAGAACTTCTCCAAGAATGCTTTCTTGCAGTCATCCCAAGTGGTGATGGAGTCGCTGGGTAGAGACTTCTCCCACTGGTGTGCCTTATCCCCCAAAGAGAAAGGGAATAGCTTGAGCTTTAAGGCATCTTCGGACACACCATTGGTTTTTGACAACCCACAGTAGCTGTCGAACCTGTCCAAGTGATCAAATGGATCCTCTAGAGCCAAGCCATGATACTTGTTGTTCTCGATCACGTTGAGGAGTCCAGACTTGATCTTAAAGTTGTTGGCTGCCACAGCGGGTGCTCGGATTCCCAATCTATGACCATGAATGTTTGGTCGGTCGTAAGTGCCAATGGGTCGAGCTGCTCGCTGTTGGTTAGGTGGACCATTGTTGTTAGCGCCATTGACGCCTGCATCATGCTGATGAAAGTCTCCCATGTCAGTGTTCAGTCTCTGTAATTGAGCCTGATGTTCTTCTTCTCTTCTCTTTCTAGCACACTCTCTCTCTAAAGCTCTGATGTCTGCTGCTCTTGGAACTAGGTTTGATGGACCCCTGCTCTGCAAGTTCATACACCTGTAGATTAAAGGGAGGTGAAGAAGAGTCAGTAATAAAAGAAAATAAAAATGACTTAGTCTCAAGCAATTGACTAAATCTCAATGTTAAATCTACTCAGAATTTGGCAACGGCGCCAATTTGATGTTAGGAGTTTTCAAGGCTCCTAAGACAAATGTTGTAGTATAAATGATTGTCGAACCAGTTCTAAGAGATATCAAAGCACCGAGAATGCAAGTAATCACTTAATCTAAGTGCAACCAATGATTTAGATGGGTTTTTAAACTATGACTAATTAAAAGAAATAACTAAATGATACTTTCTTAACTATTGGAAAAGAGAACTCATGGATATAGGGATTAGACCTCGGGTGATCAAGTTTCGAACTAAGGATGGCAAACGATCAATCAATCTAAATAACCTTAAGCTTGGACACAATCCTAAACAAACTCTATGTCTAGATGAATGTTCATTTACTAACACAATTAAAACATCAAATGTCTTTGGCTGAATAGTATGAAAGCAATCATAACTAGCAAGTCCAATGGCTATCTTAGCACCTCTAACAACAAATGTCTTTGGTAAAGTATGCTAAAAGCTTAGAAGAGTTGTCTCGGGCATTTTCTCGAACACCTTTCGGGTGGGAAATGCCTAAGGATCAACTACTGAGTGGCCAACTCAGAAGATGCACTATGTTCACTCTACTAGCAAGGAAATATGAATGATCTACACTAAAACATCCTAGTTCTAACCTAAACACCCTTAATCTCCCTAACCCATAAATTCAAAAGGTGATTACTCACTAATCTCCATGATTCCTCTTAAACCCATGTTGGATTTCAGATTAATCATGTAGAGAAAAACAGAAAATAGATAAGAACACAGAATTTCAATAATAAACTGATCAATTGATTCAAAGAGATGACTTTCCAAAGGTTTTTGGTGGTTTTTTCTAAGAACAAAGATGATCCTCCTCTTGGTGGCTCTTAGAGTATTAAAACATAGGTTTAGAAAATAAAAACGTGCATAATGAAATGACCAAAAGGCCCTTGAGAAATCACAAGTTCGAGCAAAAATAAAACGCGCAGCGACCTCAGCCCGTCGCTCCGATAAGTCGCTCCAGGCTTCGGGAGCGACCTCGCTGTGTCGCTGCGAGAGGTCGCTCCGGGCTCGTTCTCGCGTCTCCGAGTGATGAAAACGCGAGCGACTTCTCCCTATCGCTCTGGTAAGGTCGCTCCAGGCTTCGGGAGCGACCTCGCTGTGTCGCTGCGAGAGGTCGCTCCGGGCTCGTTCTCGCGTCTCCGAGTGATGAAAACGCGAGCGACTTCTCCCTGTCGCTCTGGTAAGGTCGCTCTGATAGGGAGATCAGAGCGACTTGGTGGTGTCGCTCCGGACTAGTCGCTCCCATGCCTTGCTCGCCCAATGACCACTCTAAACACTTCTTTTGAGCTCCAAATGCACCCAAATGTCTCCAAGAACTCCATGTGGTACTCCAATACCTGATAAAGACTCATGTATGCAAAATGCAACCTAAACATGGCTAAGTCCTAATCTATATGATCAAAATGCACATGGGTGAATGGATAAAACAATAGAATTATGCAAGATATCAGTATGATTGATGGATCTTGGACATCTACATCACAGTTCAGCGGGTGTGGATGGGCTTGGATGGACAGCTTGCGGGAGGTTCAACTTATGGGAACACGAAACTTCATTCGACGAGAATCTCCTCTGCATTCAGAACTAGAAGCACTAAGATGGGCGATGGAGAGCAGGCTGCAATACTAGACATGCCAGAGCTTTGGAATGGACTGCAAAGATTTGATTGCCATGATTAAGGAGCTACGAGATTGGCCAAGTTTTGCAACAGAATTGGAGAGGATAAAAACTCTGCAGATATGCTTTCTGGATTTCAAGATTACTCATATCCCACTAGAGCAAAATCGGACTTCTGATTTTTTAGCTAAGACGGCAAAATCGTTCCATAAAGAGCTTCATTTTGTTGGTTGTTCTATTCCGGTTTGGTTACCTAGACCACCTCAAGTTTGAGTAATCGAATAGTCTTTCATTGTCAAAAAAGAAAAAAAAAGACCATCAAATACATGTATCAACTAAAAATATACGTTTTCTCTTTACATCTTAGATATTATGAAAATATTTTCTCAACATAACTGTAAATATGTATAGATATGTAAATATCGATGATAACAATAAATGTTTCAATCCGACATAGATCGAGATCCTTTGGAGTTAGTCCGACATGCGGAGAGCGAATGTCAAGCATGGTTTGATGCTAAGGAAGTGGTACAACCTGTAACACAAGCTAATACAGATGAGGAGCCCCAAGCCATAAGCTTGGGAAATATCTGCTTGCTAGATGGATCTTGGACATCTTCTGCTAACTTTAGTGGATGCGGATGGGTGTGGATGGATGGGTCTGGGAATGTGCAGCTTATGGGGACAAGGAATTTCACTCGGCGGGAATCAGCTTTGCACTCGGAAGTAGAGGCACTGCGATGGGCGATGGAGAATATGCTGCAACATTCGAGCTGCCAGAGATTCGGGACAGATTGTAAGGAACTGATAGCAATGGTGAAGGAACCTCAGGCGTGGCCAAGCTTTGCGACGGAATTGGAGAGGATAAAGACGCTACAGATATGCTTTCCGGATTTTAAAATCGCTCACGTCCCACGGGCACGCAACCAGACGGCTGATTTTTTGGCTAAGACTGCTAGATCCTTCCATAGGGAGTTATGTTTTATTGGTTGTTCTATTCCGGTTTGGTTACCCAGACCACCTCAAGTTTGAGTAATAGAATAGCCTTTCGACGTCAAAAAAAAAAAAAAAAAAAAAAAAAAAAACAATAAATGTTTCAATCCTGTAGGGAAAATTTAGATATTATCTGTTCAATACATCCTTTTAAATTCGGGTTAAAAGCAAAATCTTTTAGCTTGGCCATGAAGCATATTTTCATGACTACTTTAGATATTTCGTTCCATTTAATGTATTGATATTATATAGATATATTTACCAACAGAAATGTAAATATTGCTAAGATACCAATATATACACTAACAATATCAACAACTAAATATTTTTACTTGAACACTACTCTAGGGGTTTCCAAAACCATAAAGGAATATGCTAGATATTTAGTTAACCGGCATATAAGTTTACATCGATTAACCTACTGCTATTTAAAAACACCCTAAGCGTGCCTAAGTTTTCTCACAACTACTCACAGCTACATTAGCAAAAAAAAACTATAATGTCTTCAATGCAAGTGACTCCTTTGAAAGATGTGAAACGCTTCAAGAGTGGTTGCAAGTACATGTGAAGGTGCTGCACACTTGGAAGCAGTTCAATGCAGTACACGGAGACACACTTGAGATGGTGCTATCCGATGAAAATGTGAGTTTTCTTATCAAAAGTACTTTGTTCTTAGTGTGTAGCGTATACGATATATTTTAGGAGATTCTCTTACTATTTTCTTCATCATGTACTAGGGATGTAAGATACATGCCTCTTTCAAGAAAACTTACACGGAGAGTAAAGGACGCGTTCTTCCTGTTGGAGCATGGAGGCACATTCAGAACTTCACTCTCAGTCCTTCAACTGGAATGTACCGAGTAACCGATCATCCCTACAAAATGAGTATCGTTCAGAATACCACAATGACAAGGTCTCCTCTTGTGAATGAAGACATGTTCCTAAGCTTGGTGGACTTCCAGTCTGTGGTTGGGTGGATCACTCAAAACATGTTTTCTCATTGGTAATTTTTGATAAAATGTTCTTATCTAATGTAATAGCATGGCATATGTTAAACTACTCATTTATTGTATTTTCAGATGTGATTGGTCAAGTTGTGGACTTGGGAGATCTTGAAACCATTCAGTGCTCAGGCAAACCAAGAATGAAAGTGGAGTTTACCCTCCCCAACATCAAGTTTGTATTCTTGAACTACCTTTTTTTATGGTGATATAAAGTTAATGTAATGGTGGTGAAACTTATCTATATTTTTAGTAGTGATTCTCGTGTTCCCTGCTGCCTGTGGGGTAAATTTGCTAAGATCCTCTACGAGGGTTGCAGTAAAGACGAAGAAGGAAATCCCATATGTCTAATTAGGTTTGCAAAGATCGGGAGATTTAGGTGATGATTGTTTTGTTAGATTCTAGATTTTGGGTTTTGGATTTTAGTTTTTGGTTTTTAGTTTTTGCAGTAGATTTTGGTTTTTTGAAAAACTTGATTGGTGGTTTTTGATTTTGGTTTTTACTTTCAGGTTTTTGCTTTTAAAAGAAAAGAAATTTCAAATATTATGAATAGTAAAATATATATTATTGAAAAATAAAAAAATAAAACACTATCATCAAAGCATACATAATTTTTTTTAAAAAATATTTTAAAAAAAATAAATTAAATATAAAATAAAAATTATCTTGTATCCCATAAAGATGCAGAAATTTGATATCGAATGCCTTCCATATAGTGCACATGAGTGTTATTATGTTCTTCGTCTTCATCTGAATCAGTCTTCAGTTGGTACATTACCAGTTGGATAGTCCGAATCAAAATCAACATCTCCTAAATTTGATAGCCTGATAAAATTATGTAGAGCCATTGTAGCTGCAAAGAAATGAAACCCCAGTCATACGGTCCAATCGGCAATAAATGCCATACAATTTTTTATAGAACAAAATTTATTTTTCAATGGAAGCCATCCTGGATTTTGACCTGTTGCTTCTTGAAATTCGTTTCTAATTCTCGTTTTACCCTCTTTTTTCAAAGGACCGGTACGCCAATTTATTTTTTCCATTTCATTTTCATATATTTCAAGAAATATATGAACCTTGTTATCGTTCCATAGTATTTTTCCCTTTAATAGTAATATCATACATAAGTTAGTCAATTAAACTATATAATCAGTTAATTAAAATAATTAATAATCTTTAATTATATTTTTTCTATTTTTTGTCATTTCAAAGCCCAAGCTAACATTCAGATACCACCCATTTCATTTCCTTCACACTCAATAGCAAAAGGTCCTAATTATAAGAGGAAGAGACCAACCAATGACAATGAAGAAGAACCAATAATGTTATCTGATATTACCAATGTAATTCCTACTGCAAGGACGCAGACACAACAATCTCATCTGACTCCTAACTTGGATAGAACTACACCGAATACAAGAATTCATTCAACCAATATGCCTCCTCGAACGGATGACCAAGTGTTTGTAAACCCGTGTGCACCTGCTAAGAGGCTAAGAAAGAATGATTCTTTTACCTGTAAGTCTCGTGTTTTTCAATTAGTGTCTCTGTCATCAAAGAGTTGCTCTTTTCTACTTTTCTGTTCAAAAATTGTAGTTTTTATATCATTTCCAGCCCGTTCTAACGTTAAGACACCTGCAAGTTCTCTTCCTAAAAGATCGATACCTCTATCTGATACGAGCAATGTTTGGCCTTCTGTAAGGACACAGGCACACCAATCTGTTCTAACTCCTACCTTTGATTCATCTATGTCCAGATTAACACAAAAAGGTGATTATTATGACAGAGTTTTGCGATCTTTTGTACCTTTTTTTGGAAGTTAACATGATTTTAACATTATGTCTGCATATTTTATTAAATCTGTCTGTTTTCCGAAAAAAGGAAAAGGAAAAGCTGTTGCATCTGGAAAAATAGCAAAAACAAATCATGGTATGTTCTGTTTGTTATAAAAATAGAATTCAGTGATTATGTTAATAGCCTTTTTCGTTCAGGATATACATCATATCTAACAGATCTATCTGCGCTTTATCAACAGAAACAGGAGTAGTTGGGCTTCATGGTGATGGATACTCGAGTGAAGAAAATGATGAGTCTATATATCATGATTACGAGGGTAATTTATAGTGGTGAAGCCTTCGATAGTTTAAGGTTCTTCAATGTTAAAACTATAGAGAAAAATGAAGAACTTAACAAGAAATTTTATAACTAAAAGGTACATCCGATGTGTATGGAAAGCAACATTATGATTGCAGTAGTGAAAAAAGTGACTCTAAGTCTGAATCAAGAGTGAATTTTGACAAAAGGTCTAAAGTACCAGAGACGGTTGGACCCTCAACCGCTGTAACTTCTTCGAAGGGGAAAACCCGTAAGCTAAATATATATATATACATATTTATATCTACATATTTCATGTGTTATTTTCTGTAATTTAACAATAAATTGGGAAAAAAGTTTTGATATGATACATCGACGAAGGTGATGCAACACATAAATGTGATCATTGTGGGGCTATCATGTGGTATGGTGAGTGCATAAACAGGAAAAGATATACCCGTAAAGTCGTAAACCTAAATTTTCAATGTGTTGTGGGCACGGTCAGGTTCAGCTACCACTGTTAAAAGAATCCCCGGTCATATTGAAAAGATTATTGACAGAGGATGATGAAATGAGTAGATATTTTCGTGAAAATATTAGAGTTATCAATATGGTTTTTTCATTTACATTTCTTGGTGGAAAAGTTGACCGCTCTGTTCAAAAAGGTATTGGTCCTCAAATGTTTCAGCTTCAAGGAGAGAACTATCATTTGATGGGTAGTCTAAAGCCACCAGACGGTGAACCTATGTTTGGTTAACTTTATATTGTCGACACAGAAAATGAGATTGTCAACCGAGCTGGTATTGTCGGGTAATTTTTTGTTAAATATTTAAACCAGTTTGAGTTATGATTTTAAATTATGAACGTGGAGAACTAATCTGAACGACCTCATGTTTGTATTTTTTTCCAGGAAATACAAGAAATCAACTAAGAAGGCAAGAAAAGAGGAACTTAAAAAAAAGTTATACATGCGTTAATGGCTATGCTAGACGAGTGCAACCCATATGTCCATCAATTTAGATCAGCACGTGATCAGTTTAACACTAATCCTGATCAGACATTTTATATGCGTATCATTAGTAGTCGAGAGAAAGATGGAAGGACATATGATACTCCGACTGCATCTGAAGTAGCTGCACTAATTCCTGGAGATTTCAATTTAGACATGGATAAAAGAGATATTGTGTTGGAAGAGAAACAAACCGGATGGCTTAAGAGGATTAGTGAAATTCACCCTGCTTATCTGGCTCTTCAATATCCTCTTATCTTTACATATGGTGAAGATGGGTTCAGACTTGGGATTAAAAAGTGGGCAACGGACGCAACAGCAAAGCTAAAGAGGCAGACAATCAGCATTCGAGAAGATTGCTTCAGCAATTCTTGGTTGATGGTTATACTACTATTGAGGCCAACCGGTTGTTTTATCTAAAAATGAACCAAAAAAGCCTCAGATCGGATAGCTATGACTCTATCAAACAAGCTGAAAACGCAGGCAAAACCGATATGCAAGAGCAAGGAAGTCGATTTGTGCTACCAGCATCATTCACAGGAGGAGCAAGATACATGAAGAATATGTATTAGATGCTATGGCTATCTGTAAATTTTTTGGGTTTCCTGATTTGCTTATTGTGGGAACCAAAATTTGCACTGTCGATTTCCGTTTAAATTAGGAAAGTAGGAGAATCCTAGTTTCCCAGAGGTCCCGGATATCTGCTAATACCACACGCCAAGCAATCAGAACACAAAACGAGAACAGTAAACTTACTTCAATCTATTAATGAACTTATATAAACAAATTTATCCCTCATGTAAAGTGTAATAATATATTTACTTTTATAAAATCTGCAGGTGACTCCAAATCACAAATGCATTTGAGGCATCACAGCTCTTGATTAATCCTAACATAACAGAGGCTGATGCTTTCAAACAAATGTTTCTATCTCTATTCATATTATAATTACTTCCTATAACTGTATTGTTTGCCTACTATCTTATATGTCGTGGTTATATGCATTTGTTAGGTTTGTTGATGAGGATAAGCCCCTCGCCATTTGGGAGTCTCGTGATGAAAGACTTGATTTGGAAGAGGTGAAAGGTATCCAAGACAAGTGTGCCAAATGGTCACTCTTTCCCAAAAGAACCATCTGTGAACTTCTTGAATCAACTTAGGTTAACAATGCCTTTATTATTGTGGTTGTTTATATCATAAAGTGATTCAATTATACTGACCCGCCCCATATTATTGACAAGGTGGAGAAGTGTTTGGTCGACTGCAATGTCTATGCTATTGACTCAGATTGGGGATGGTACTACTTTGGTTGTTGCATATGCAACAAAAAGGTTGTAAAGGTGGGAACTTTAGTTAAGACTCTTAATGGACAGGAGGTCACTACCCATATCTGGTGGTGTGAGGTGTGCAAAGAGAATGTTTCATGTGTGTCACCAAGGTGAGAATTTCTAATACATTCTTTATTTCAAACCGTATGTATATTTTAAAAAATTCTTAATATTTCAAAGCGGCTGCCATGAGACTTTCAATTATTAACTCGCGCCTCATGGTTTCGTTCGTAGGTTTAAGATCCATTTGATGGTTAAGGATGACACAGGAGAAACAAAATTGATGCTACTTGACCTGGTTGCCAAGGGTCTCATTGTTGAATCGGCTTCAGCTCTGTTAAATGGATCATTTGATGAGGTATTAATTAAAAAACGTGTATTTTCAACTTTTTGTATTTTGACTTCACTTATTACTAATATAGTTCATTGATCTTTTGCGATGAAGCTTGAGGATCCTACAGATTTGCCTGACGCTATCCTTGCTGTTGCTGGAAAGACTTTCACATTTGGAATTTCTGTGGAGAAGGAACATGTTTTGTGTGGATCTGAAATTTACAAGGTTGGGAAAATCTACAAAGACAGAAGGATTGTTTTCACTGAATCAGACAGTGTAGAGAATTCTCAGTCTGATCAAGAGTGAATTTTGACAAAAAGTCTAAAGTACCAGAGACGGTTGGACCCTCAACCGCTGTAACTTCTTCGAAGGGGAAAACCCGTAGGCTAAATGTATATATACATATTTATATCTACATATTTCATGTGTTATTTTCTGTAATTTAACAATAAATTGGGAAAAAATTTTTGATAGGATACATCGACGAAGGTGATGCAACACATAAATGTGATCATTGTGGGGCTATCATGTGGTATGGTGAGTGCATAAACAGGAAAATATATGCCCGTAAACCTAAATTTTCAATGTGTTGTGGGCACGGTCAGGTTCAGCTACCACTGTTAAAAGAATCCCCGGTCATATTGAAAAGATTATTGACAGAGGATGATGAAATGAGTAGATATTTTCGTGAAAATATTAGAGTTATCAACATGGTTTTTTCATTTACATCTCTTGGTGGAAAAGTTGACCGCTCTGTTCAAAAAGGTATTGGTCCTCAAATGTTTCAGCTTCAAGGAGAGAACTATCATTGGATGGTAGTCTAAAGCCATTTGCTTGAGGACAAGCAAAAGGGTGAGTCTGGAAGAGTTGATATACCATGGATTTGATCCATTTTCATCAATGGTATATAAGTGTTTCACTATCTATATACTATATATTCTATCCTATTAGGTATGTTTTCAGGTTCAGAAGTATCTTGGAGTAAAATGATGATTATGGAGCATTTAGGAGCTTAGAAGAGATTTCATCCGAGCTGACCATTAGAGGTCGATACGAAGAAGAAGAAATCGATCGATATACATCCTGTACCATCGATCGATGTCGAGACGCGGAACGCGCGACTTGGTTCCAGCCGACTTTAAACCCAAGGCTTCACCAAATTACAAGATTATCCCTGACGAGTTTTTAACCTAATAGTTATATACTTGCGTAAGTGTTAGGAGGAAAGGAGAGTTTTTTTTAGAGAGTTTCAGCCACCATTGTATTCTTACTTTCAGAGGAGAGAAGATCATAGAGAGATTTGTGATTGGAACTCCACTGATTCATCTATTCTATTCTATGCCGTTTTTATCTATATTTTGTGTTATGAATTTCTTAGCTATGTCTGAGTAGTTTACTTGTTAGATTCAGGGTTTAATAGGTTAGAGAGATTAGCCCCAACTATAGATTTGCTAAGTTGTGATATTCATTGATTGATTGTTCTTATTGCTTGTTTTATCCTTGCTTACTAGAACATGAACCTAGGAATTAGCATGTGTCAAGCATCCTTGATCATCATGTCCTGAATCTAATTTGTCAAGCTAGAACTGCTAGAGAGAGCTAACCGCTGATCTAGGAGACTAGTGAGCATTATCAACCCATGCCTAGGGCTTAGCTAGAAGCATCGATCGATATTGTCTTCTGACAATCGATCGATATTTGCGAAAGGTGTATTGATCGATATCCCTATAGGATCATCGATCGACACTTTCTTGTAATCAAAAGACGACAGTTGAGATCCAAGATCTAGTTAGTTAACCAGTGAAACATTACCATCGCTGATCAGTGTGATTAAGGAGTTGAGCTCTAATATATCAGGCATGCAATTGTTAGGCATCTATAGGATTATAATCTCCAACACCTGAATAGAAACCCTGCATCTAATATCTTCCAATAAGTTACACCCCCAATCATCTTGTTAGTCGAGTAATAGACTTGCTCAATTAGGATTGCTATTTACTTTTAAACCCATAAAACAACAAACACCTAGAATTAATAACCTTACTATATTAAATAGGTTCCCTAGCTCCTTGTGGATTCGATCCCTAAGTACTGCAACTGAACCTCTTATTTGAGAGAGTAATTCACTCCTTAGGGTAATTTAAGTGGTATCAGCGATCTTGGATGTCTCGGTTGAGACCTGAAAGGAATCTCGCCATAGCGGCGTCCAGAGGCTCATCAACCTCTGCCTTGATCATCAAGATCTCCATCTTTTGGTAGTAGCCCTCCACAGATTTGGTGCCTTGAAGTAAACGTATGAGTTTCTGGTGGAGGTCTCGGTGATGGTGGGTAGGAACAAACTGTTTACTCATCAACATGGTAAGCTCGTTCCATGTAGCTATCAGCCTTTCACCTGCTCTCTTCCTGTGAGTCACAACTTGATCATACCAAATAATAGCATTCCAGAAAACTCAGTAGCAGCCAATCTAACTTTCTAAAGATCAGAAAAATGTTGACAATCAAAAACAAGCTCAAGTTTTATTTCCCATTTAAGGAAAGCATCAGGATTATTTTTACCAACAAAGCTTGGAATTTTCAATTTCAATCCTCTTAAGCTATCATCAACTCTTTCATTTCTAGCAAATGGATTGACATCACCTTGATCTCGGTTTCTATGACCTCTCCTAGGTCGGTTGATGGATCTGTCATCGTCCTCTTGGAATTTCTCCTCATGGATCTCATCATCGGATCGGTTGTACTTCCTTGGGCGATCTCTCCTTGTTCTGGTTCGAGAACGCGTCTGTTGGCTGGCCTGGAGCTCATCAAGCCTCTGATGGATATGGTCTAGACCTGCATTCATAAGGTTAGCCATGGAATCATTCAAAGCACGCATTTGCAAGTTAGATAAACCAGCAATATAATTTCCGGGTCAGTTTCTTTCTTCTTCACTACTCATGTTTTTCTGAAAAGGTTTAAACACAAAAGATTAGATAAAAAAAAACCTCACATTCTGAAGTGTTTGATCTCACCCACACACGTGTTTCTCTCAGATTTTAGTGATCACTCATAGAGTCTCCTCTCAAGGTTCTACGAGAATAAATCAAGTAATCCCAATGGGCAATCCAAGTAAACAAGGGAAAGGACAAGACAGATTAAGAGATTTTTTTGTTTTGGAATCCATATTAACCACTCCAAGGCTATCAAAAAAATCCTTCTGGGAGAGGAGAAAGGTAGAAGAAGAAGTGTTTAAAGAAAATATGAAAGATGAGAAGATGGATAGACAATACCGGAAAAATGGCTTTGATACCACTTTAATACACCCTAAATTGAATCACTCGTCCGGATTGGTAAAGGATGTGAACTCAGACGATTTGAATGAGAACTGATGGTTTGAAGGGTGATACAAGAGGTGCGGAAAGTCTCTTGATACTACCAGATTTCGATTGTTGCTTGATGTGACGCACAAGTCCAACAAAAGAACGATTTGCTTACTCGGAGATAACCTCACCAAGAAACGAAAAGTGTTCTAAGCAAAGGAAAAAGAGATGAACTCAAAATAAGAAGGAAAAATCGATTGTCTTACACAACTGATGGAACTACCTATTTATAGTGTTTTGTAGTCAAAGACTGATAAAGAAATTTGTAGAAAATAGGACGTATAAAATGAAAATCTTAACTAAGAATGGTAAATGAGTCAAAGGCGCAGAATCTGATGAATACCAGTCAAGATGATCTTTCGGCTACCAGTCAAGATGATCCTTCGGCTACTGTCCAGGTTCATCCAAACCTGATGTGTGCATGGCGGTAAGGAGAAGGACGCACGTGGGTCGAGCGGTACGATCAGCAGGATGTCCTTCACGAACGGAATGTGTCCAAATGCGGGCTAAGTCATCTGAAAGCTTGAGAATCCTTGCCTTAGAGAAATTTAGATGATCAAAGTTCATGTACTGATCGAATTCACCGGTCAGTCCATCAGTACGTTCGTCCGTGCATGCGGTACGGACCAAACAGGCCAAAAGAGAGAAGCTTCGGTCTGATTCGGATTCCTCTCGTTCGAATTTGATTCTGGCTCGACCATCAGTATTAGCTTGGCGAGTTGGCCAGGGAAGAACGTTTGCGGTACGGTCATTTCGGTCGTCTGGTCGTGGTTCCAGCCTGAGCTCCTTTCCGGACGTACGTGGGTCGATCTGGTACACGATTCAGTCAGTCTGTCCGGTACGATCGGATGAGCAAACCTCAGTTGAAATGATCTGATCATCCTGATCTCCATCCTGAGCTGGTTCCATGTACTGATCCGTGTACTGAGGCGCATCACAAGGGAAGGATAACTTGGCCACTGATGCTTTATCAAGAGTAGACGGTTCTTAATTGTTGAGCATGGCAGTTTTTGGGATGGAGTGTCATTTGATGAAGCAAATACAGAGTTTTTATGAGACTGATCTACAGACTAAGGTGTTGATAGAAGAGTTGAAGAAGAAACCTGATTTCAAAAAGCATTTACGTGGAAACTTGATACTTTGAGAAGAAACAGTAAATTGGTTATACCAGCTGATTTACAATTGAGAGGAACGATATTGGAGTGGTTACACAAATCTAGTAGTGGTGGTCATTATGGTCGTGATGCTACACATCAGCGAGTCAAGAGCTTGTTTTATTGGAAAGGAATTGGCAAGGATATTCAACAATTCATTAGGAGCTGTTCTACTTGTCAACAATGCAAGCATGAGAAAGTAGCATCTCCAGGATTGATTCAACCTTTGCCAATACCAACAGATATTTGGTCTGATATTTCCTTGGATTTCATTGACGATCTTCCTAAATCATTTGGAAAATCGGTGATTCTTGTGATAGTATACTGGCTGAGCAAAGCAGCTCATGTTATGGCACTAACTCATCCTTACACTAACACTACTGTTGCTCAAGCCTTTCTTGATATAGTCTTTAAGCTTTATGCTCTTCCTCAGTTGATTGTGAGTGACAGACATAATATCTTTCTCAGTGATTTTTGGCGTGAACTCTTTACCTTACAGGGCGTCGCGTTGAATTACTCCACAGCCTATCATCCTCAGAGTGATGGTCAGACTGAGATTGTCAACAAATGCTTGGAGACTTACCTTCGTTGTATGACTAGTGAAAGACCTCATCTATGGAGTAAATGGCTTCCATTGGCTGAGTTTTGGTATAACACAACATTTCATACTGCAACTCAAGTCACTTCATTTGAGGCTGTATATGGATGATCACCTCTTATTCATCTCCCTTATCTTCCTGGCAAGTCAAAGGTTGAATTTGTCGCTCGTTCTTTACAGGATAGAGAGAATTTGATATTGTTGCTGGAGTTTCATTTGTTAAGAGCTCAGCATAGGATGAGGCAAAATGAAGATTTACATTGGACAGAGAGGAGCTTTGAGATTGGAGATTATGTCTATGTGAAGCTTCAACCGTATCGACAATAGTCAATGGTGATGAGATCCAACAACAAATTGGCACTAAGTTCTTTGGTCCATACAAGATCATTGATCGATGTGGGTATGTTGCTTATAAACTCGAGTTACCGGCTTCTTCTCTCATTCATCCGGTGTTTCTTGTGTCCTAGTTAGAAGTGTTGGTGGGTAATGTTCATACTACTCAGCATCTTCCAACAGTGATGACTGACGTGTTGACTAAGTCACCGAAGAAGATTTTAGCTTGCAAGATGGTGAAGAGGCAGAACAGAGCTGCGATTAAGGGCTTGGTGAAGTGGGTAAATCAAGGAAAAGGAGAGGCTACGTGGGAGTTTCTCTATGATTTGCTGAAGGAGTTTCCAACTTTTGAACCTTGTGGTCAAGGTTCTCTTGGAGGGGAGGATTTGCTATAGGAAATGGATGGGCACGTGTAATCGGAGCTGTGGAGAGTGTTAGTAGTCGAAGAGGACACGTGTTAGGCGTTTAACGAGCAGTTACCCAAGTTGTTAAGAAGTTTGTTATGGAGAAAAAGAGGAGAAGCAGAGGCGAGAATAAAAGGAGGAAGATAAGATCATTTTTATCCATTCAGAAATTGTGTGTGTTGTTTCCTCTTGATTCTTTCCCCCTCCCTTTCTTGTCTGTTTTTTGATCTCATCCTCCCCGTTATCCCTTGGTCGATAAGCTCGCCATTCTGTATTGTTGAAGATCTCTCTAGGAGCCCTATTGTGCTGGCGGCAGCGAGATACAAGGCGGAACGACGGAGATGCGAGTCGGCGTTTAGGTTTGAAGATTTCACCAGATCCGGTTTTCCCTTTTCGAGAACATCGGTGGAAGATTCACGACGTCTCCTCCACCACAGACCTACCTTCATCTGCAACGGTGAGACTGCTGGAGTGCTGCGACAGGAGGTGGAAAGGGGCTTTTTCGTGGTTCCCGGAGACGACGTGCGGCATGGACTTTTGACGATGGACATGTCAACCGGAGTGGAGGCCACTGTCTCTGAGGCACGGCGGAGTCGTACTTCCCAGCGTCGGTGGCAGCTGTGGCATTTCCGGCGGTACGAGCTCTGCAACCTTTGAAGCCGTGATTTGGTGATCCTTGCTCGTTCTCTACGTCAAACCCGCTTTTCAGTCCATACAATCCTGTTCGGTTTATGGCTTCAGGTCGGGATGGTGATTTCCAGAGGGATGGAGCTCGATCGGTTATGGTCATGTTAGTTTCGTGCTGAAAGCTTACCAATAAAGACTGATAGGCGGATAAAAATTGAAAATTGTAACATCTCATGTTTCTCTTGTGTTAATTACCATTTTCGTACTTTGGTCAAATTATAGGGCCTAAGAGGCAGCCATCTCGAGTCGTTAGTTGGTGTCGTCTCGGTGTGGTGAAAATACAGCGACGTTTGTATTAGGTACCGTAGGATCTAATTTAGTGTTCCTAGTTTTTACTAAATCTCGTCGTTTGTATGTTGGGTTTAAACTTGTGTGGTTGTAACCATGTTTTCATGGTTGGTTAATGAAAGTTGATGTTTGAGTAAAGAAAAAGAGCATGTGCAACTTTTGTTTTCATAAATCTCTCATGTATAAAATTAATATAATAATAGATAGTGGGAGAAAAGAAAACAATATTGGAAAAATTGTCTCTTTATAAAGAACCGCTCTTAACAGTTTGAGAGACTAGAAGTACATATGTCTTTATCTTGTTGATATACTTCTATTTAAATTTTGATCATATAATTAATTTATTTAAGAAACTAATATAATAACAGTAAGATAACTCACTTAAGAAATTAACCGCTAATGATGCTCCAACACCACTTGTGTGAGAAGCTCTCGAGCCTTAGATTTTTGTACTTATTTCAGAGTTCTTCATCATTTGTGTTGCGCCTATCAATCAACTGGTTAGTTGTTCACCGTCATCCATCGATTCCCTCAAAGAGATCCGTACAGCCAGTTGAGAGTTACCCATCAACCACCAACCATTTTCATATCCACCATCAATCATCTTCATCTCTAACCTATTGATCATCCATAGTTATCTCATAGTTTCATCTTAATTCGCATTGTTGTCATGTTATCTTGAGTCCTAAAGTCCATATCTAACCATTGACCACCAAACTGCTACACCACAAACTCTGCAAGCCCATCTATTGACCAATGGTGAGTCTAGTTCTCGACCAGGCTTCTAGGCCACAAGACTGTTTTGTCCATTATCATCTGCTTTCAGAGTTCAGAGCCTAAAGACTCTCTATCTTATTTTTTCTATAAACACAACACTTTTGAGGAAGATTCAACATCTAATCTATTTTCATTTTTTATTCTTGTTTCTATTGAGTTATTCTTGCTTTCTAATCATGATTAGTCTTCACTTTTGTATGGGTTATTTATAAGTTTTTCATGGTGATTAGTGAGTATACTCATTTTGAGTCTATAGTTTTGGTAGATTAGGATGATTGAGTAATGATCTAGAGTGTGCAATTTTAGATTCTTTTTATTATATGTGTATCTTGTGATCTTAATGGTAGTTTAGGCTTGATCTCCTAAATTTAGATCTCAAACATTTCATGTCCGAAAAGTATTTTATGAAATGATTGAGCATCTAGATATTTCTCTTTTCTTGCTTAACCAATTGAGAATAATGTTAGAATATCTTGGAAAGTTATTATACTTGTTAATCATGCATTCTTTGCTTGAATTGAACCAATGAAAGTTAATAATTGATACTTGATTAGTGTTTGGATTTTTTCCTTGAAAGTAAAATAATTTATTTCCTTGAGTCTAGACTTATAGAACATAAATGATTTTGATTGTATAAGCACTCTAGATATGATCGCCAATGTTCTTGCCCATACGTTCTTATTAAATCCTTGATTGAATACTTGGTTAGTTTCTTGTACATTTGCATTTAAATCTTATCTTGCTACTTTGTTACTACTTGATTGCACTCAGACTAAACATTCATTTGAATTCTCCTTTCTCAGAATCCTTAGAATTTGATTAACCCTCAATTACTACATTGACATAACTGAGGACTGAAGTCACTGAACTTATCCACATCATTTTGCATATCAATCAACCTTGTTATTATATAGACAGAAAAATAATGTCAGCTAAAAATCTATTTTCCTTTTTGTAAGATTCACAATGTTCTAAGATTTGTTTTTAAACTCGTCTGCATAGCCGGTTAATTTAACAAATAATCACTATGCAAGAGGTGAATTGTATACATATAATTCAGTAGAATAAATTGTTGAATAGCAGTAGAATGCGTAGAATTAAAAAACGCAGCCGCGTAATAATTAAACCGCCTAGCCGATTAATCGGTTTAAATAGATCCTGCCCCGAATTCACAATTGCATATGCATATTTGTTCAGCCCAAAATGTGATTAGATAAAAACCAATTAACCTAAATATTTAATCACCTCTCTCCCTTGACCGGTCAACAAATAATTCGATAGGCCGACTGCGCTGGACGTATAGCGACTCGAATAAAGGTTCTAACTTCTAAGGCACGTATTGTGAGTTTATAAACGTTGAAGAGACCATATCTTATATCCTCTACTGACGCTTATGTAATGCATCCTTAATGTCAATTAAAATAAACAAATTATAGAGAGAACTAAAAGAAAGATGAAGAAAAGAAAAACTCAAGCCCGGCTACTAGCGTCCTGCACGCAGGCTTCGAAGAGAGGCCCGTCTCCGAGATGTTCCTTTTACATCTGCACAACTCTCAAGTGTTATCATACATCTGCAGGCACATGTTTCATGCAACAACTGTAGTAATCAATCACATACCTCTTGTCAATCTTCCAGATGCAAGTAAAGCTTCTTCAGCCATCGATCTCCACTGTTCTGCACAAGAATAGTTAACTCCCATCCCAACACTGAGTCCTCTTAACAGTACTACAGTACGTAGAACAGAGAACAGTTCCTCCGGAAATGCCTATCACCAAAGCACATTATCAAGTTAGTGTGGTACTTTTTACTTTGTGACCATCAACGTTGATGTACTAACCTCAACAGCTATCTTTTTAATCGAGGAGTCATCTGCGAAAGGTTGCAATACTGTCTGACCAGCTGGCATCTTTGTATCAAAAAGTGTTTGTGCTAAACGTAGAAGTTCTTGCTGCTCGTTCTCACACTTGGCTACCGTATGCAAACCAAGTTCCCTGAACATCCACAATAACTAATGAGTTCGATGATTGTGACTGTTTGAGCCTAACAATTTTGCAGGGACAAGGACTTAGTCGATCGCAATCTTTCACATTAAATTTTGGTTATCACATCCTAGCTCCGAAACAGTTCTAACGTCCCAAAAGTATCCAATTACAATACCTAAGTGGTATCAAATGGTTTCACCATTTGTGCACTAGTTCTTATCGAAACTGATGATATGTTTGAAGAAAGCCAACAATCAAGAATCACAAAGTTACCAGTAGCTCAGGGAAGGTTTTATTGAGTTTTGAGTTACCTAAAGCTCTGTGCTACTCGTGAAGCATTGTTATCAGCAATGTCAATGACCAAATTCGCATAACCAAGTCTCAAGTTGTCAGGGAGTTCCTTCACTTGCCCATAGTCTAGCAGTGCAACCTGATCACGGGAAACAATATTTACAACTCATGTAATAGAGAGACAGGAAAGCTCTGTCAATAGACACACGAAGCAGATCAAGGAACTACAAGCCAGATATGACTTGCCTCTGGACCATTACAAATCAAGATGTTTCCAGGATGTGGATCGGCATGAAAGAAACCACTTTTCAGTATCATTTGGCCATATGCACGGGATAAACTGTTAAGTATATTCCTGGCAAGAGGAGATATAAATTCTAGTGTCATTATATTTCAAAATGCAAGCCAATATAGCAAGAAAAAAAGGAAATGAGGTTTGTAGAACATAATAGCTATCATCAAGACACCATAGTCTCTAAAGATGATGAAGGAGCTTACTGCTTTGCTGCCTCTGCAACCTTACCATGAGGATTTATCCCTCTTCTAGCCATCTCATCTCCAAGGCTCAGGATCGGAATCCCATTAATGTATTCCATCACCAGAACCTTCCTGAGAGAATCACGGTAGTTCATATGTTAAACGTTTGCTAATCATCCAAATCAAACATTTTTTTTTTTACAAAATCTTAGAATGATATCGAGTCTGCTAGAAACCCATGAATTCTTGAAAATGGCTTTATCAAGATAACCAATAACGTATATGATTTGTGAAAGTAAGAACACTTACTTAGTCACCGTATCTCGCAGAACCCTTGGAACTATAACAGGAGACTTCTTGTTGTTCTCATGTAGAAAATGTCGAATTCTTTCCATTGCATTAGCCTCTCTTTTGAAGTCAAATTCATAACCAATCTTGAAAACACACACACATAGATGATGTTCTTGTAACTTGGACCAAAGAAGTCTTAACAAGGTATGTTAACAATCTGATAAGTTACCTGTGTCTCCATTTCCTTTGTTATAGAGTACAGGTCAAATTTGATATCTGTTCTCTGCACGTATAAGGCGAATAGTTGCAAGTTTCTTATATCTGTCATCATCAACCTCTCGATGCCAGGATGTTGAACCTAAACAAGTTGGGTATCAAATTAAAATCTAATGAACAAATTTTAGTTGTCCCACAGTAATGCTCACCTTTACAACAACATCCATCTTGTTACCCTTGACTCTTGCTTTGTGAACCTAACAAGAGAAACAGTATCACCATCGACAAGCTTCGGATTCACCAAACCAACCATACTCATCTAAATCAAAAAGTATCCAAGAAAACCTGAGCAATAGAAGCGGAGCCAAGAGGCTTTTCATCAAATGTTTCGAAGATTTCATCAATGGTTTGACCTAACTCCTTCTCCAGAACACGTTGAACCGCATCGAATGGCGTCGCGGGAGCTTGATCACACAATGTGACAAGCTTTCTCACCCACGCAGCTGGAGCCATGTCAGGTTTTGCTAAAAGTTGAGCAATCTATTCATAGAACACGAAACAAAAAAAAAACAATGTACGCATTAAATTCAATAATGCCAAAACACAAACAACCAGTTGATCTACTACAAGAAAGAAGAATCTGACAACAAAAACGTTTTAAAAAACCTACCTTAAGGAAGAATCCACCAAGATCAGAACACATAAAGTAGATTTTGTCAGCAGCTTGCTCGTGTTGGCTCTCCCACATTTGCTCCTGTTTCTTCGCATCTTTCAACAAACTCACTCGAAGTTGGCACACCTGAAACAGAGCAGAAGCCCAATCTCAGAAGAATTAAAAAAAAAAAAAAGAGAGAGAGAGAGAAAGCTTTAGTTAAATGATAAAAAGAAGAAAAGAAATACCATCGAAGAGAGACCTTGTAACCAGTGTAGATATTGGTAGCTCGAACCCAGAATTGAAAGGATCGTTGCCATGGACGGAAGCTGTCGGAGATCTTCTCCTGAATCTCTTTGAAATCGAACCCGTTCATTTTTTTTCGCGAACGGATGGATTGGGTTTATCTCAATTTTCTGAGGGTAGGTTTTAATTAAGGGACATATCGAGTAAGAAAGCTTTGCCAGGAAGCGATGGCTACAAGAGGCCAATAGAGCACGATGAAAGCGATCCTGGGAAAAAGGACAGAACAATGCTTCCGTTCCTTTTTTGACTTATCCGAATACAGTCAGACTTTAACTCTAATCGGTACGTAAAACAAATTGTTAGAATATTGGAGAAAGATTACAGCATTTAAACCCATCAAATACAAAATTTGGTCCACTCTCAACAAGGTAAATAGAAGACAGCTAGGACAGGAAACAAGAAACTAGAACTAGAGTTTATCTTTGATATTTTATTTTTGCCGGAAACTTGATCAAATACAAAATTTGGTCCACGCTCAACAAGGTAAACCCATCGATATATATGATGAATATAGCACAAGATTAAACAAAATGCTGCATTACGTTGTAGTGTAAGGCAGGTTAAGGACGAAAATGCGACCAGTGTCAAGAATTTCATCACTGTTAGATTTCATTGGTTGGGCCATTGTTTGATCGGAAAACGGTACTAAACGATGAGACGTTTAGTTTTAGATGTAGGTTAAGCAAAGACGTCTTATAGATAGTTGGAAAAGCGTTTGATCGGTTACAAGGAAAGGAGATGCGTAAAAGAAAGGAAAACCAGAGCTCGAAAAGTTTTGCTGGAAAGATACAATACGGCAAGAGAGTAAAAGTAAAACCCTAATCTAGCTGCCGAATATGTGTGAGTGATTTCGGATCCTCTTTACATTGCACTCCTTTCTCATTATATAGTCGACTTGGTGCTCTTCCGTGACTTAGCTTGCGTCGTCTTCACGGGCTTTTAACTCGTTGGACCGAAAAGTCCAAGTTGTTTCGGGGAGCCGTTAAGCCACATGCGTTTAGTCTATCGTGCGATCGACTAAAAGTACCTTCGGATCGCGCCGAGGAGTCGGTGCTCTGAGCCGCAGAGCCGAACTGTCGCTATGTCGTCGTGGGCCGGGTCATCTATTATTCGGGCCTTGAGGGATGGTCAAATCCATCCTATACAGCGATCTCGCAATCGGCTTCTACCTCCATTGTATCACTAGTATCAGTTTCATCATTACTGGTCCGACAGATTTTTCTTTATCTTACTCTTGAAGTATTCCATAATAGCACTGTTCTTTTCTGTGACGCTGCGATCAGAGTTAGCGTCCAGAAACAACAACTATTCCCATGGCAAATTCACGGCTGATGGGAAAAAACTGCTTCTTTTTTTAGCCGCTGAGGCCAATAAAAATGGATAAATCTGACGCTGGAAATAGCAGCGTTGGCGTCTCTGCATTTTGTGTCTTCGGAATTTGTTGGCGGCTGATGTTTTTTTCAAAACACGTTCAGTTTGCCTCCGTCGTATATTTATTTTGATGCACCACCCATGGCAACGTCTTATAAAAGAACAGGGCTATCATCACCAAGAGCAACAATGTTTTAGCTTTGTTACGCATAGCACCAATGGAAATTACTGGCGAGACCTTCTCTTTGCGAGGAATAAACATGTTATTTGACCAGAATTTCCGCTTATCCTCAAGCAATTCTTGGAGCCGAGGATCATCACCCTCTGGTTTCTTCTTAATCTTTATGGTTCCTTGAGCATAATTAGCATCAGAAGTTTTATCACCATTCTCATTAAATTTCCCTTCTTTCTCGAGTGAATCAAAACTACTCGGAGGGTTCGCAACCTATAAAGCCAAAGGAGTAGTCTAAATCAGATTCAAACTACTAACACAACTGAAACGGAGTCTCAAGTTTTTAAGTGAAAACCTCAACAGATATTCGCAAAGTGTCAATATAAGTCTTGTTTAAATAAGTGATAGCCTCTTGAGCTTCTTCTTCTTTACGGAATCCAATAAAAGCAAACTGCCTACTTCTGCCATCACTGCAAAGCAAAAAAACGATACTAGTGACTCAAAACTAGACTCAAATTGAATAATATACTAGTAGTGTACCTAAAACGCATCAATTTCACGTCTGTTATTTCTCTTTTTGTTGAGAAGACACCTCGAAGTCCATCTTCTGTTATATATTTGGAAAACCCTTAACGATTATCCTCGACATGGAATTCTTTCATATCAGGGCTAAAGGTTAACTTTCTGACATTGATTTGTTTTATGCAAACCCTTAAAGAAAAATGTCCCGGGAAACAAATACTTACATTCTTTGGCAGAACTTGTCCTGGGAGCTCTTTTTATAGGAGTTTTCAAGTCAGCGAAGAAGAAGACTTGAGGGGTTTTAAGTTTTTTTTTTCTTATTCCTTCTGGACCCAGCCCTCTATTGAATCGGGCCAAGCCCATGCTTCACAGCAAAAAACGTTTTTATCTAAGTTGGGTTTTGCATAAGGTTTGTGTGGACCTATCTTCCTATCATACTAGGGTCGGCGCGCCCTAAGGACGGAAAGTTAGAAAAAAAAAATATTTTATATGAATTTACATTAATTTTATGAAGCACTTTTTAAAAATATTGTAGATTAAAAATGATATTATAAACAAAATAAATAAATAGAATTCGGAGATCATGTTGTTATTTTTAATAAATGTTTTTGGACTGAATTAAAATGACAGTAACCTTCATTATTCTATGAAGTACAATCTAATATAATAGGTTAATGATGTCTTTCATGTGTATATGATTATGCAATGATCATGCCAAAGAAATATGTTAAGGAAAAACTAATATTATCTAAGCCAAATGAAAAATTGTTAACTTTTTTTTAAAAAAATTATACATAATTAAAAATATTTAATCCTTAATAAAAGTGATTCTTTGGTTTTGTTGTTTTTGTTAAAAATATAATTTTGATAACTATTTTCACTGTAAATGTTTGTTTTAATTTAATCAGATAATTAAGTAAATAAGCTATCCGAATTTACAGTTAAAGTTACATACATGAATTATAAATTATTTATCTCTATTATACATTTATACGAGTTTATAATCCATTGATTAGATAATAGAAAAAGTGAATTGATATAAATTTATTTTTAAAAATTAGCTACACTGTATAATAATTTAATATTTGTCGTTACGGTTGAAAAAATATTAAACATATTTAAAATTTTACCAAATAAACTGTATCATCTAAACTGATTAGGATTTTAAAACAAATATTATTATTAGTTTTGAAAGTATAATGGGTACATTGGTTCCAAATACATTTGACTATTTTTATTTACTTTACAAATTTACAATGATTATGATTTTAATTTTTTTATCAGGTAGTCCTATTTTATCTAATAATATATACTCCCTCCGTTTCACAATAGATGATGTTATTCTTTAGTGCACAAAGATTAAGAAATTTACTTTTTTCTAAAAAATAGTTTTAAAAATATAATTTAAAAATCATCCAACCAATTACAGAAATGACTACAACATCTAATTGTTTACATAGTTTTCAATAAAGCTAAAAATAACATAAAAATATTACAACATCATCTATTTTGAAACAACAAAAATCTTCTAAAACATCATCTAATACGAAACAGAGGGAGTATTTTATTTGAAAGATATCTTGTGTACGGCCATGGATGTTTCATCATCAACTGAGTGAATCACAAAGTAGAAGCATAGGTACTTAGAATCAGAAAACTACATAAAGAATACGTTGTACTACAGTAAGAAGCTAAACTCTTAACACAATCACCAGAATATATCTCATCTTAAATTGCAAAATAATGTAACCTCCACTTGCTTTCTTCAATGATTCCATATCTTCACCTTTATCAGTAGTAAAATCTGTGTAAGCAACGTAAAAGAAAGGACGTGGTCTCGAAGGTTTTTTTGGGAGCCATTTATTTTTAGTATCATGCTCTTGTACTCAGCTCTCTTGTTGTTTTATTCTATCGGTTTCAGTTTGTAAATGAATGTATGTATACCATAAATTAAGTTTAACATTCATTATTATAGATAGTGGAAGCTTTCAAATGATTGAGCCAGCAAAACAAAACTGGACTCAATGTAACATAATCTAAAAGGGAGACATATGAAAGTAGAAGGAATCAAAACTTGTGCGGATCTTAGCCACTGATATCACTCAAATTACCTTAAAGAATGGTACTCTCATCAAAAAAGGTCGATTTATAGTACTTAGGGATCGAATCCACAAGGAGCTAGGAAACCGATTAGATCTAAACAATTTATAATAAACTAGGCTAATAGATTATAAAGCATTAAAATAGCTATTAAATAAACAAAGCAGTAAACAAGTTGAACAAGTCAATTGTTCAGCTTGGCAAGGGTTGTTCGATGGAAGGATGGTTGCTAGATCTAGGGTTTCTATTCAGGTGTTGGAGATTATAATTCCTATAGGTACCTATTTGTTGCATGCATGATATGTTAGAGCTCAACCGCTTAACTCAGTGATCAGCTGTCGCATGTTTCACTGGTTAACTCGCTAGATCTCGTGTCTCAACGGTTAGTATCTTGATCACGAAAGAGTGTCGACCGATGGTCTTATTGAGACATCGACTGATATACCTTTACGTACGTCGACCGATAGTTAGTTGAGGACATCGATCGACGGGTCCTAGTCAGGCCTATGCGCGAGATGATTTGCCTTATTAGGATGCTAAATTGGCGGTTAGCCTTCTCTAGCAATCCTAATATGATAGATAGATGTCAGGATGGGATAACAAGGATGCTTGTGTATGCAATCCTATGATCAATATTCTAGTTAATTACTCTAGAACAAGCAATAAGTATAGATCTATCATGAATATCACAACAAGGCAGATCTATAGTTTGAGGCTAATCCCACAAACCTATCTGAACCCTCGATCTAACAGGTGGATCTACTCAGACATGAAAACAGAAATCATAGATGAATAGATAGAAAAACTGAAATGAAATAGATAAATAAAACCAAAGGAGTTCCAGGAGGACTCTGATAGGAGTTCCTCCCTTTTCTCCTCTAAGAGAAACAATGAAACAGAAAGCGTAAAGAAGTCCGCCGTCAACAATGGCTTAGAAAACAGTAATATAGGGTTTCTGGTCGTCTAAGGGCATTTTGGTAATTTGTAGCTTCTGGACTCCACGCAGTCATAAAATATACAAGGCCCGCGATCTGGGATCTCCATCGATCGACGTGCAGAGTGCTGCATCGATCGTCGTGGCTTTCTCTTCTCGGCAGCTTCCTCTCGCGAGGCAGACTGACCACTCTTCAGTAAAACGGGCATAACTTCTACTACAGGATGCTGATTGACCTGCGACCGGTGGTATTGGAAATATAACTCAAAGCTCTATCGTGTGTCAAAATATGGGCTCAATCTAACGGTCGGAAGGTCTCTATCCATAGCTAAATATCTGACGCGTCTGTGCAACTCTGCACTTCCAAAGGCTCCAAAAGACTCCAAAATCACCATATTTCTCCTAAACGTCCCTGAACCTGTAAATATTCTAAATAGACTCGAAAACATAATAATTGTATCTTAAAACACTTTAAAACACTTATAGACTATGATTAAAAATGGGTAAAATATATGTTCTATCAACTCCCCCAGACTTACCATTTTGATTGTCCTCAAGCAAAACAGACGGGCAGTCTCTCTGAAAGAGGTTTTGAAAACAGCAGGGACTCACATGATTAAAAACTTAGAATCATCACCTCTACAATATTGCAATCCACATCTAAGAAGTCCTAATCACAGAAGCACATTATACAATATCCTAGCTTAGCAACCAAATTCACCTAGCCAACATCTTAGAAAATCATGTCTGACATTCCCCTCTACCAACCTCATTTCTTAACATAAATAAATGTGTATGCTTTACCTTGGGAGTATCGATCACAAGACACATGAACTCTTATCCCAACAGGTATCTGAGTAAACAGGTAGTCTTGTTCTAGTTTCTTTTACTCTATATCTCCCTTCTCTGAATCCTTTTTATCTCAATTCCAATGAACAAAGATGCTGATGCAGTCCATCTTATTCACCTTCTTTTCAATTTTTTATTATTTTTTTTCTTTTTCTTTTCTTGACAAAGTGTAGGTGAATAGTGGGGTCATTGGTAATATACCTACCCCTCGCTTCCAACAATGTGTGATCATTCTATTAGAGTAGAATAATAGGGTCGCAGGAGACGCTCCTACCCCTCTAAACCGCAAAAAATCATCTCAATCTTTTATTTTATTTTATTAGGATGCCAAAGGGAGGAGAAAAGGAAACAAAAATCACTCAGACTTTTACCTTTCAGACATGAAGGAGGAATCCGACCCAGTGTATACCAAGCCCCAAGACAAGCAGTTAAGTCAAATTAGGTTGGAGGTCAGCTTCGGTTCCTTCAAACAATCTCAGCAAGTGTGAACATAGTTGACAGGTTGATCCACTTTAGTATCTTTAGTACTATCTGCAATCAGTAAGTCTAGAATGGTGCTAAAGAGTGATTAGATAACAAGCATGAATCTAATAAGTTCATTATCCCCTTCTTGACTCAATAAAAACAGTTTTGAAAACATTTTATAAAACTCAATAGATAAGCAAATATCAGTAAACATCCCCCCAGACTTAAATTACACTGTCCCCAGTGTATATCTAGTCGGAGTTATGGTTAGAACATAAATAATAAGTAGACAATTTAACAAGTAAGAACGATAACGTGCTCGACATCAGTGTCGATCGACACAATGAATAGACAATCGATCGATGTTGATGAAGTGCTATCGATCGATATCGAGCAGGTGTCATCGTTCGATGTGCTAAGCAATCGTCTACTCGGATCTGTTTTTTTTTTTTTTAACTAACTAAAACACAATATTAGTAGAACCTCCCCAGACTTAAACAACACTATCACTAGCGCTATCCAGTCTAAGATTGGTGGGAAAATAAATCATAAGGACAATATTTAACAAGGAAAAGCGGTATACCTGCTTGGATGTGAGTGTCGAGCAACATAGTTAAGTGGCGATTGATACTCTTGATGCTCTGTCGATCGATTCTACGTAGCCATCATCGATTCTCCTGCAATCTCGTCTTCCTCGGATCTTGTCCTTTTACAGTGTCGCTCGATGTTACAGTGTCGCTCGATGTTGATGCTACAGTGTCTCTGCTACAGTACCGTCGTTACTGTTTTTTTTTTTACCTAAAATCTTTAGAAAACAAAGAATCAGTAATAAATGAAAGATAAACCATATTTAAAATTACCTAACAGTGGGTTGCCTCCCCACTCAGCGCTTATTTTTAGTCATTAGCTTGACTTTTGGAGATCTGATTAAGTCCGCATAAGAATGAGAACTTGCTCCAAACCAATTCTCAATGTCTACTCTTTGAAGCTTTATCATTCTTGTGTACTCTTCTCCTTTGTCTATCATTTCAGCAATAAGGAGTGCTTTCAGCTTTGCAAAAGGCTGTGAGAAGCATCTGCTGCGCACTCTGGGTTTTCTGACACCATCTGAGAAGTGGGGAATCAATGATAACTGAGGATCTCCCTTGATCCTTTTCCTCTTCTTCCAAATCCGCCTTTTCTTTTCCCCAGACTTGTCTGATCGCATGGTGGTGCCTCCATCAAAAAGATTCTGACACACTTCAAACTCTTTCTGCTCTGATTCGCGAAGGGTGTCGATCGATGGTATCTGACCGGTATCGATCGATGATGAAATGATAGTGTCAATCGATTTTGTTCTGTTGATGTCGCTCGATGGTACTTCTGCTGGGCAGTTATCTACTTCATCTCTAAATCGCAGCCCTCTTTAAGAAGCTTCTACGTACTTATTATCATCAAATACTCCACCATAGGAACTTAACTCCATACTTTTATCTGGTGGGATAGGAGATTCAGCTTCAAACATTTCATATGGAACAACAAATTTCACAGGATCATGTATCCTCTTCACTCCTTTGCAAATCCCAACAGCTTCTTCTTCGCATAGAGGTGGTCTTAGATTTTCGGGGACAGCAAGGTGTGAGGCTCCAGACGTGTGTTCTTTTTTTTCCAACCAGTTCTGGTTCAATTATGTATCCTGATAGTTCATCCAAACATGGGTGTCGATCGATGCAATCGGGTGGGTATCGAGCGATACAGTCAGGTATATGTTGATCGATGTTAGACGGCGACTGCAGATCGATGTCGTAGGGTGAGTGTCGATCGATCTCATCAGGTTTATGTCGGTCGATGTCGTCAGCCTTTAAGGAATTTTCCAGACCTTTTCCCGAAGCGGGCTGATCATCAAGCTTCTGCCGAAGCCATTCTTCCAACTCCAGAAAGTCTTTCAGAGTGACTTTGTCGACATCTGAGGTAAGATCACAGCTTGATTCATCGATGCTCTCTTGTGTCGAGTTTGCAATGTCCTGAGGACAACTCGATCTTTCAGGGATTTCAAGTGGAATCGATCGATAACAAAACTCTGTGTCGATCATTTCTGAGGTACTGGGGTCGATCGACTATGAGGTGGGGGTGACTATCGATATTATGGTAAGGGTGTGGATCGATGATGAGCTCGTGTCACTAATATCAGCTACTTCTACTGTGCTCAGCTTTCAAGACTCATGTTGCTCATCATCCTCCACCATAGACCTTATCTCAATCTCTAGATTTGATGCAGCATCATAGAGAAATTTGTTGAGGAAGGCGTATCTGATGTCATTCCAGGTAGTGAGAGATCCTAGTGGCAACTTCCTGAACCAATATACTGCTTCTCCAGCTAGAGAGTATGAGAATAATTTGCATAAATAGTAGTCTTCAGAGACTCCATTGCATTTGATGGTCGATGCCAGATCTACAAATGTCTCGAGGTGGCTAGTGGGATCTTCATGAGGAAAACCATGGAAAGAATGCTGACCCACAAGAGAGATATATGCAGGGTGCAGCTCAAGGACAGTATTTTGAAGTGCTGAACAACGCAATGCAGACCTTTTAGCATAGGCATCCTCAAGACTGTTATAGTCTCTAATTGCCTTCGGTCGTCCAGTCCTAACATACACAGTGGTAGCATCAGGGTTTGTAGAAGGTATCGATCGATGACAAATATCTGTATCGATCGTTTCTGAAGTGCGGATATCGATCGATTCTGAGTTACTACTGTCGATCGATGATGAAGTCAGATCTTTTGTATCAGCTTCTTCTACTTTGCTCTGCTCTCCTGATACATGATAGTCATCATCCTTAACTGTATCATGGTTGACCAGCTTTTCTCTGTTCAGTTCGTCCTTCTGCTTACTCTCATCTGCATGGTGAACCTGAATGTCTGGCTGCTTGACATGAGTTGTCGGTGTTCCAATATCTCCATTCTCCTCGCTGTAGATGAAGTCAAGAATCTAACTCATACTAATCATTATTCCTTTCTCCCGATCTTTAATCATCTTTTCAAGCCTTTTACTTCGAGTTGCTACAGCCTCGCTGAAAAATTTGCCTATGAAGGCTTCTTTGATGTCTTCCCAGCAGGTTAGAGATCTTGGTTGCAGCTTACTGAACCAGCTAAAAGCATCTCTAGATAAACAATAGGGGAAAATTTTGCAGATAATGTGGTCTGCAGATATTTCATCGTGCTTGTTTGCTGAGACTAACTCCTCAAGTCTCTTGATAAGATCTTTGGGATCCTCAGGAGGAAGACCGTTAAATGGATCCTCACTTCCCCAATCATACCATTGACTTGTGAAATTAAAGGTATTCGTCTCAGCCACAACAATTACATCAGGGATTACACTACCTGCATCATTAATCAATTGTCCTGTGAGGCTGCAATGGCAACCTTCTTCGTCTCGCCAAATACCTTTCTTGTCAATCTTAAGTATGAGCGCTTCGACCTTCTTTGTCTCTCCATAAGTGGTGTTCGTCATTGGAGGAACAGTGCCGCGATGAATAGTGTTTCGATGAACAGTGTCACGATGAACAGTATTCGGATGAACAGTATCACGATGAACAGTGTTCGAATGAACAGTGTTCGGGTGAACAGTGTTTGGGTGAACAGTGTCGAGCGACAGAATATGAACAGTTTCGATCGACGGAAGATGAATAGTGTCGACCGACACGGAATGAACAGTATCGATCGACGGAATATGAATAGTGTTGACCGACACGTTATGAACAGTGTCGATCGACGGGAGATAATTAGTGTCGCGTTGAATAGTATTATGATGAACAGTACCTGGATGAACAGTACCTCGATGAATAGTACCTCGGTGAACAGTGTTGTTTGACAATTTGTTGGCTTTGTCGATCACCGCTGCTTGTCGTTTGTCGATCGACGTCGGATGAATGGTGTCGATCGACGTCGGATGAATGGTGTCGATCGATTGATGGTGTATGATGTCGGTCGATGCTGCTTGGAGGGTGTCGATCGATACTTCCCTCTTAGACTTATGGATCGTGCATAGACCAGCAGGCTCCTTCCTTGAAGGACCCAGAAATCCTCTCTTCATTGCTCTGGTATTGATATGTATGTAATGCGCTTTTTTTTCGAACAATAATAAAACTTAAACTAAATCTAACTAAAAAGATCTAATGGCGATCAAAGCTCCCTGGCAACGGCGCCAAATTTGATATCACTCAAATTACCCTAAAGAGTGTTACTCTCATCAAAAGAGGTCGAGTTAGAGTACTTATGGATCGAATCCACAAGGAGCTAGGGAACCGATTAGATCTAAACAATTTATAATAAACTAGGCTAATAGATTATAAAGCATTAAAATAGCAATTAAATAAACAAAGCAGTAAACAAGTTGAACAAGTCAATTGTTCAGCTTGACAAGGGTTGTTCGATGGAAGGATGGTTGCTCGATCTAGGGTTTCTATTCAGGTGTTGGAGATTATAATTCATATAGGTACCTATTTGTTGCATGCATGATATGTTAGAGCTCAACCGCTTAACTCAGTGATCAGCTGTCGCATGTTTCACTGGTTAACTCGCTAGATCTCGTGTCTCAACGGTTAGTATCTTGATCACGAAAGAGTGTCGATCGATGGTCCTATTAGGACATCGACCGATACACCTTTACCTACGTCGACCGATAGTCAGTTGAGGACATCGATCGACGGGTTCTAGCCAGGCATTTGCGTGAGATGATTTGCCCTATTAGGATGCTAAATTGGCGGTTAGCCCTCTCTAGCAATCCTAATATAATAGATAGATGTCAGGATGGGATAACAAGGATGCTTGTGTATGCAATCCTATGATCAATATTCTAGTTAATTACACTAGAACAAGCAATAAGTATAGATCTATCATAAATATCACAACAAGGCAGATCTATAGTTTGAGGCTTATCCCACAAACTTATCTGAACCCTCGATCTAACAGGTGGATCTACTCAGACATGAAAACAGAAATCATAGATGAATAGATAGAAAAACTGAAATGAAATAGATAAATAAAACCAAAGGAGTTCCAGGAGGACTCTGATAGGAGTTCCACCCTTTTCTCCTCTAATAGAAACAATGAAACATAAAGCGTAAAGAAGTATGCCGTCAACAATGGCTTAGAAAACAGTAATATAGGGTTTCTGGTCGTCTAAGGGTATTTTGGTAATTTGTAGCTTCTTAGCTCCACGCAGTCATAAAATATACAAGGCTCACGATCTGGGATCTTTCTCGATCGACGTGCAGAATGCTGCATCGATCGACGTGCAGAATGCTGCATCGATCGACGTGGCTTTTTCTTCTCGGCAGCTTCCTCTCGCGAGGTAGACTGACCACTCTTCAGTAAAACGGGAATAACTTCTGCTACAGGATGCTGATTGACGTGAGACCGGTGGCATTGGAAAGCTAACTCATAGATCTATCTTGTGTCAAATTAGGGGCTGAATCTAACGGTCGGAAGGTCTCCATCCATAGCAAAACATCTGACGCGTCTGTGCAACTCAGCACCTCCAAAGGCTCCAAAAGACTCCAAAATCACTATATTTCTCCTAAACGTCCCTGAACCTGTAAATATTCTAAATAGACTCCAAAACATAATAATTGTATCTTAAAACACTTTAAAACACTTATATACCATGATTAAAAATGGGTAAAATATATGGTCTATCAGCCACTAGATACCAACTGCATGAACTTCTCGATTTGTTTATAATAAAACCAACGGTGCACCTATTATTAAGCTCCTTGAGTTTGCATGATCTTGGTGGCAGTATAAGCATCAGATTGGTTCCATACTCCCTTCTTTATGATGGGGACCTCAAGCAAGGAATGCCATACTTGTCTCCCCCGGTGACATTGTTTTTCCAGTTATGGATGTCCATTAGCCTAATTCCTTCAACATGATCTCCCCTGCAGTGGTCTCCTTGTCAAAATAGATGTGGGTTCCCGAAGTGGCATTAAGGAACAGACGGCCTGACAGCAACAGTTTAATCAATGTACGTAAGAGTTTTATTAACTACATATTACTAATCAGTGGTGCGGAGAACTGAATACCTCCAACCATCTTCGGGTTAATGTTTGTTGCAACGATCGCTTTTGAATCAACACACATGCCTTCAAGTTTATGGAAAGCAACTGCTTGTGCGTCGAATATACTCAATGTCACAATCACATCACTGCAAATGCGGTGCAGTTAGTGATATAATAAAACTTCTGCTCATACGTTATAATGTAAGATAATGCAAAATGATGAGATAGGATTTATCTATCCAGTTTGATAGTGCTCCTCCGGAGGATCACTCACAGTACTCTTCAACGCAGTTATCTCACCTACAACGTCTGTAAGAAGAATAATTAGAAATTGTAATATGTTTATACCATGCTAAACAAATTAGTAGATTTTCTTGCGTGTTCGTGTTAGCTAATCCAAGGAGCTCGGTTTGATTACGAAACAGGAACCCTTCTTCAGGCAGCGGAGATTCCGGTCGGTTATCTCGTCAAGTGTTGTCATCAACAGTGGAGGAGCACCTCCTGCACTTCAAATCGAAAAAAGGAGTTTTGAGTTAGCCATTTTAGAGAGAGTAGGATTGGAAAGATAGATATGGAGATGGGTTTTACAGGAACGAAGCAGACCTTTTTATACTCGTAGCCACACCGCCTTTTAGAAGATAACGGCGTATTGATGCAGAGATCGTGTAGAAAGGAGTTAAGAAGATGGTTAATATACATAAAGAAACAAAAAACGTTGTGAGATCGTAAGGTGAACTGAATCGTCAGTCGGCTTAACAAAATAAGAATGGAAGACGGCTGAAGAAAAAAAGTGGGAGTAATCCTAATTGATTACGGCTGCTGGTTCAGAGGTGGACTTTGTGGGTTACCGGATTTGAAAAATTAGAGTTGAATAAAACTTAAAATTTATAAGTCTAAAGCCCAAATAATGTTGTGGTGGACACGTGCATGTCTGTCAGAGAGTAACTTTCTACGTGGATAATAACTTAGGAGTGAGGCGAACATATATATATATATATATAGATAAATACTCTTTCTGTTTCACAATACATGATGTTTTGACTCATTGTACAAAGATTAAGAAATCTATTTTTCTCCAAAAAATAACTTTGCAAATATAATTTAAAGTTCATTTAACCAGTTAAAAAAATGACTGCAAAATCTAATTGTTACACAGTTTTCAGTAAAGTTAAAAATAATATAAATATATCAAAACTTCATCTATTTTGAAACAACAAACATTTTTTAAAACATCAACTATTATGAAACGGAGAGAGTAGCATATATATTAATTTAGAAGTCAGTTTCCTATGCGTCACTCTCACGTTAACTCTCACGATAGTTGATTACACTAATACATTTAATGAATTAAAAATATTACATTTAAAACAATATTATTTATTTTTTTATTTAATTTCCTTTTTAAAACTTTCCAAAAAACATATACATATAATATAAAAGGAATTTTTTTATAAAGTTAAAAAAACGAATTGAAAAACGAAATATTTCTATAATATAATATGATTTCATAAAAAAAGAAAAGTACACAAAATAATAATATTACATATAATTTTTTTAAATAACATAAAATATACTTTTGAAGTAATAAAATACTTTCTTTATATTTATATTTTCTTAGATGAAAAATATAAATTTTTATATAATGTGATTCATTAAAAAGAATTTTCACGGATAATCTTGATATTAGAAAAAAAATATTATTTCTTATAAAACACAATTTTAAACAATTGTTGGGGTCAAAAACGGTCACGACGGAATTATCACCTGAAAACCCTCGGAAATCACATTTCCGAAAGAGATAGTAAAAAGAAAGATATAATTTTCGTAAAAAATAACTAATAAGAAGTTTTTACGAAAAAGTATCTTTGAAGGCTCAAAGCAAACGAACCAAGCTCGGTCATTGCGTAACTGCCGCACACACACGCTGTCCGGTCGCTATGTAGCAACCAAGTCCGAGCCGATCTCGGTCGCTACGTAGCGACCGAGCATCCAACCCGCTCGGTCGCTACGTAGCGACCGAGCGCTCGTCCCGCTCGGTCGCTACGTAGCTGATAGAACCAAAATAAGGAAGGATCACTTTAGCTGGGTGTTGGATATGATCCGAGAAGGCAAACGACACTTCTGGAACTGAGATGGATTGAAAGGATCGTCAAGAGATGCGGAATGGCTCTTGATATACCCACGATCTAGGCTAACCACCTAAGAACGAATGTAGTGTGTTAGCTAACCACCAAACGACACACAAAGATGATTGGCTGACCACCAAATCAACAAGCCGGTTCAAACCGATGAACTAGCTAAAGAACTCTCTCTCTCACTCAGAGAAGAAACGAAATAAACTCAAAAACATGGCCTGATTTTATTCATGGCAGAGTTTACATATTTATAGTACAATGAGTCAAAGAAAGACTTAAGAGTTTTGTAGAAAACTAGAAACTTAGAAAACATAAACAAAGACTAAGACTTTTGACTAGAAATAAGTGTGTTGTTGAATGGCTCTTGGATGATCACGACTTTGACTCCTTTTGTTGATATTTCTTGATGCAAATGGGCAGGAGACCATCAGCAAAGGCCTGGTCGAATTTGGTGTAAAACCGACCCAAATTGAATTTGTTATGAATTTTTCCTTGGGCTGAAAAGGTCCATTTCGCCCAGCAACTAAACCAGCTCCATCTTCAGTGTCACTTAGCTCATTCAGCTCCAAGCTAGTGTCACTTAGCTCACTCAGCTCATCCAGCTCATATATGTAAGTGTCACTTTGATTCAGCTCGACCAGCTCGCCCAAATAAGTGTCACTTTGTCCAGCTCGTCCAAATTTAGCTTCTGGCTCGACCATGGTTGCTTCATCCGATGGGGAAACCTTGGTTGGGTCGAGTTGTTCACCATCCTGGCCCAGGTCTACGATCCAGGGCACATCAGTAGCGACCGAGCTCGAGCCAAAGCTCGGTCGCTACGTTCGTCCCGCTCGGTCGCTATGCAGCGACCGGGCTCGAGCCAAAGTTCGGTCGTTGCGACCGGGCTCTTCCGAACATTGATACGATACCAGTCCATGCATTCTCGTCAAACGTTCAAATGCTTTCTCCCGAAGACCGTAGCGAGCTCAGTCTATGTTTTCCGCTATTCTAAATCATCGATCAAACTTTGCAGATTAAAAACCACGGAAAGTTCGTTCTTTATCGAAAGAAATCATAATAAATGTGTCGAGTCGGAAGACGGCCCATAGGGATCTAAGACACGACTCGAAGCCCATCCTACGATTTCTTAACCAAAAGTCCGTAAACCACAACACGGTTTACGCGTGGTCCACAAGGAAGGATAAATGTCAAGTTTCCGCGGATAAATACGGAAGTTTTGAAGATAATTGTGAAGATCGGGAAAAATGGAATATCTCCATTTTTATGCTATGACGGCTTAAGGGCCGAAAAGAGTAAAAGCGTAAACCAACCTTGGAGCTAGTATATAAGGAGTCTTAGGCGAGGAGCATGGGGAGAGAACTTTTCAGAGCAAACTTAGCACTTAGAGCAATTTAGGCAATTTTCCGTTTTTGTTATTTCGAGCTGCGACTCAATTAGGTTTAGCCGTCTTAGGGTTGCTAGAACTAGGAATCTCGCCGACAGCTCTCGAGTCCAGGCTTATACCTTGTTGTAAACGCTCATACGCAGATTCGGAATAAGATCTATTTTGCTCTCTTTTTGATTTCTTATTCTTATCGTTGTTATTCTCGTGTTCTGATTGCTTGACGTGAATTAGCAAATATCCGGGTCCTCTGGGAAATTAGAGTTTTCCTAGTTTCCTTATTTAAACGGAAATCGACAGTGCGAATTTTGGTTCCCACAGTTTGGCGATAAAAGGAGGGGGGGGTACGGATTAATCTAACCCGCAAAAGCCACATCACGCTCAATCAGACATGTCAACTAACGACGCAGATAACTTGCAGACTCCTCTTAATGGAGGCAACGACACTGATCTCCACACTCCAGCAGCGGACGTATTCGTGGCCAACGCACAAGCCAACGCCGCGACGCTCGAGGAGTTTAAAAAGATGTTCGCCACCTATGAGAAAAGGTCGGAAGAACAGGATAAGCTCGTGAGTACCTTGACCAAACAGGTCGAAACCTTAACGGCAAGGACTCAAGCAATCCGTCCCCACGGAACCACCAAAATCCACGGGAAGAGACTCGACTTCGCTACCCCACTCGACAGACCTGGAGTCGCGCGGGAATGACCTTTGGGTCAAAACCCTAGAGAGAAATCTCCCATCGAAAAGGGGAACCCTGAAAGTCCTCCGCCTCCCACAAAGGATTCGGAGGATAACGAAGTCGAACGCATTGACCTGGATCCTAGCGATGTCTCCAACGACACCGACGAGGACGACGACAGACATCCAAGAAGGACCAGAAGCCGATCTGCTCGGGAAAGCTCCCCGTTCGAAAAACCAATGACAGAAGAAGAAGAAATCGCCTATTAGAACGAACAAGAGGAGCTGGCTGAAAGGCAAACCGAGCTCACTCGCAGTAAACGCCGACAGGCTCGGAAATCTACTGGCGAGACATCGGATATCCGCGATCTTCGCGACTACATCACCAAGACTGCGGCAGAAGTGAGAGCCGTAAAGTCTCATATCCATCATGCTACTAGTGCTGCCCCCGAAATCGAACGACTGCTGGAAGTAGCTTTAAAGACCCCTTTTATTAGTCGCATTTCGGATAAGAGGGTGTTCGATCCGGGAAAAAACAAAGTACCGAAGTAAGATGGTACGGCCGATCCAAAAGCGCACCTTCAGGCTTTCCACATCGCGATGGGAAGAGCGAGACTGAAGGACGGCGAAAAAGATGCCGGCTACTGCCGCCTGTTCGTCGAAAATCGTGAAGGAGCGGCGCTCGAATGGTTCGCACGCCTTCATCGCAACACCATCGGGAGTTTCCGACAGCTCGCATCGGCCTTTCTTAAACAATACTCTGTGTTCATAGACAGAGAAACTTCCGATGTTAATCTCTGGAGTCTCTCCCAGAGGGAAGATGAACCCCTCCGCGAGTTTATCAGTCGGTTCAAGCTGATAATTCACTACAAGAAATATGTACATTCTTAGCTCATGATTAACGCTATTGTAGGGGTTTCATAGCGTTTTCTCATCTGCTATGTCATCGGCAGCCATCATAGGTCCCCTCTCTACGATAGCGGTTTTCTTTGACGCTACTAATAATCCAATACGATAGCAATAAATGAATGTCGTTTTTAACGTAACAATAACACGTTTTTATTTTGTCACAAATTGTTTACGATTCATAATTCGAGTTATGATATGTCCTTCTACAATAGCTGTTCAGTATTCTTATCATATCAGAAACAGTACATAAAGTCAAATTTAGACATAACATATTCAAAATGTAAAACTATATAAGGTAGCATGAAAGAGATATCTTACCACCCAATAAGGTAGCTTGAAAAAGATAGATCTTTTCTTCCATCTAGATAACTCATCCTCATCTATTTCCACTTCTTCCTCTTCCTCCTCATCTTCCTCTTCCTCTTCATCTAAATCCGTACAGACCATCTTTTTTCTCTTACTCCCAGAATGTTTAACATTGCCAAAGTCATTCTTGAAATTTCTGAGATTTTGTGAAATTTCAAGGCCGGTTAAAATTCTTCCCCTTCTCCTTTGCTCAGCTTTTCCATCAAACCACTTCTTCTTTCCCCAAAAAGTATGAGCTGGTGGCAGACCTTTTCTGTGGCACATATACACATGTTTTCTGCTGTACTTGAGCCACATACTGTCTGTGTTTTTCCCACATAAAGGACACCCCATTTTTTCCCTTCACTTTGCAGCCTGCAAAATTCCCATAAGCTGGGAAGACACTGATCGTCCAAAGCAACATTGCCTTCAGTGTGAAAGTTGATCGAGTAAACGCGTCGTACACTAACTCTCCACTGCTCCACAAATGGTTTAGATCTTCAATGAGAGGCTTGTTGGGGTTAAAAACGGTTACGACAGAATTACCACCCGAAAATCCTCGGAGGTCGTATTTCCGAAAGAGATAGTAAAAGGAAAGATGTAATTTTCGTAAAAAAATAACCAATACGAAGTTTTTACGAAGAACTATCCTTTGTGATTCAAACCGAACAAACTAAGCTCGGTCACCACGCATACACGCCGTCCGGTCGCTATGCAGCAACCAAACCCGAGCCAAGCTCGGTCGCTACGTAGCGACCGAGCGGGACGATCGCTACGTAGCGACCGAGGTTTGGCTCGAGCTCGGTCGCTACGTAGCGACCGAGCGGGACAAGCGCTCGGTCGCTACTTAGCGACCGAGCTTGGGCTCGGGCTCGGTCGCTACGTAGCGACCGAGCTTTGGCTTGAGCTCGGTCGCTACGTAGCGACCGAGCGCTCGTCTCGCTCGTTCGCTACGTAGCAGCCGGGCTCGAGCTGAAGTTCGGTCGCTGTGTAGCGATTGAACTCTTCCGAACATCGACAGACATCAATCCATGCATTCTCGTCAAATCTTCGAACGCTATCTCCCGAAGACCGTAGCATGCTCAGTTCATGTTTTCCGCTATTCCAATTCATCGATCAAACTTCGCGGATGAGAAAGCGCGGAAAATTCGTAGTAAACGTGTCGAGTCGGAAGACAGCCCAAAGGGACCCAAAACACGACTCGAGGCCCATCCTACGATTTCCTAACCCAAAGCCCGTAAACCGCAGCACGGTTTACGCTTGGCCCACAAGGAAGGATAAATGTCAAGTTTCCGCGGATAAATACGGAAGTTTTGAAGATAATTGTGAAGATCGGGAAAAATGGAATATCTCCATTTTTATGCTATGACGGCTTGAGGGCAGAAGAGTAAAAGCGTAAACCGACCTTGGAGCTAGTATATAAGGAGTCCTAGGCGAGGAGCATGGAGGAGAACTTTTTTAGAGCAAACTTAGCACTTAGAGCGATTTAGGCAATTTTCCGTTTTTGTTATTTCGAGCTGCGACTCAATTAGGTTTAGCCGTCTTAGGGTTGCTAGAACTAGGAATCTCGCCGACAGCTCTCGAGCCCAGGCTTATACCTTGTTGTAAACGCTCATACGCAAATTCGGAATAAGATCTTCTTTGCTCTTTTTTTCGATTCCTTATTCTTTATCTTTGTTATTCTCGTGTTCTGATTGCTTGACGTGTGGTAATTAGCAGATATTCGGGTCCTCTGGGAAATTAGGGTTTTCCTAATTTCCTTATTTAAACGGAAATCGACAGTGCGAATTTCGGTTCCCACAGTTTGGCGCTAGAAGGAGGGGGGTACGGATCAATCTAACCCGCAAAGGCCACATCACTCTCAATCAGACATGTCAACCAACGACGCGGATAACGTGCAAATTCCTCTTAACGGAGGCAGCGGCACCGATTTCCATACTCCAGTAGCGGACGTATCCGCGGCCAACGCACAAGCCAACGCCGCGACGCTCGAGGAGTTTAAAAAGATGTTCGCCACCTATGAGAAAAGGTCGGAAGAACAGGATAAGCCCGTGAATACCTTGACCAAACAGGTTGAAACCCTAACGGTAAGGACCCAAGCAGTCTGTCCCCGCGGAACCACCAAAATCCGCGGAAAGAGGCTCGACTTCGCTACCCCACTCGACAGATCAGGAGTCGCGCGGGAACGACCTTCCGGTTAAAACCCTAGCGAGAAATCTTCCATCGAAAAGGGGAACCCTGAATGTCTTCCGCCCCCTGCAAAGGACTCGGAGGATAACGAAGCCGAACACATTGACCTGGATCCTAGTGATGTCTCCAACGACACCGACGAGGACGTCGACAGACATCCAAGAAGGACCAGAAGCCGATCCGCTCGGGAAGGCTCCCCGTTCGAAAAACCAATGACGGAAGAAGAGGAAGTCGCCTATTGGAACGAACAAGAGGAGCTGGCTGAAAAGCAAACCAAGCTCACTCGCAGTAAACGCCGACAAGCTCGGAAATCCACTGACGAGACATCGGATATCCGCGATCTTCACGACTACATCACCAAGACTGCGGAAGAAGTGAGAGCCGTAAAATCTCAAATCAATCATGCTACTAGTGCTGCCCCCGAGATCGATCGACTGCTGGAAGGAGCTCGATAGACCCCCTTTACCAGTCGCATTTCAGACATGAGGGTGTCCGATCCGGGAAAAATCAAAGTACCGAAGTACGATGGTACGGCCGATCCAAAAGCGCACCTTCAGGCTTTCCACATCGCGATGGGAAGAGCAAGACTGAAGGACGGCGAAAAAGATGCCGGCTATTGCCGCCTGTTTGTCGAAAATCTTGAAGGAGCAGCGCTCGAATGGTTCGCACGCCTTCGTCACAACACCATCGGGAGTTTTCGACAGCTCGCATCGGAATTCCTCAAACAGTACTCTGTATTCATAGACAGAGAAACTTCCGATGTTGATCTCTGGAGTCTCTCCCAGAGGGAAGACGAACCCCTCTGTGAGTTTATCAGTCGTTTCAAGCTGATAATGTCCAGGGTCAGCGGGATAAGCGACAAAGTGGCCATCGACGCGCTGAGAAAGACGCTCTGGTACAAGTCGAAATTCAGAAAGTGGATAACTCTCGACAAACCGCGAACGATCCAGGACGCCCTCCACAAAGCAACGGACTACATCATAGTCGAGGAAGAAACTAAAGTCTTATCGCAAAAACATAAGGCGGCAAGACCATCCTCGAAAGACGTGGATCCGAAAGGGAAAAAGAAGAACTTTCGTAACGACAAGTACGTCCATCACGAGGGGGAAGATCTCCAAGGGGCGCATAACTATGCGATCAATTCGGATCAAGGCCGGACCACGGGCAACACATGGACTCGCAATCAAGGGTATGACGAAAACACCTTCTGCGAGTTCCACCAATCCCGAGGGCACTCCACGACCAACTGCAAAGTCTTGGGAGCGAGACTGGCCACGAAGCTACTCGCTGGAGAGCTCTCGGAAGTAACTAGCGTCAAGGATCTCATCCTTGATTCTGATCGCCCTCCAAAGACTGACAGAAATCCGCCCGCTGAAAAATCCCCTCAACGAAACCAACCTGGGATAAACGCGGTAGGAGGCCAGACGACAAGGGAAACGATAACAATCGTCTCAGAGTCAACATGATCATCGGAGGATCGCAATACTGCGGCGATACTGTGTTGGCCATCAAGGCTTACCAACGGAAGGCAGAGTCGAGTGCAAACTGGCCTACGTGATCTCCTCCTCGAGATGGCCAAAATTGCTCGATCACTTTTACAAAGGAAGAAGCCGGCGGAATCGACCAACCTCACTGCGACCCACTCGTCAAAGATCTCGTCATACGAGATTTAGAAGTCGGAAGGGTACTCGTCGACATGGGAAGCACGGTCAACGTAATCTTCCGCGACACTCTCAAGCGGATGAACATCAAACTCGGAGAAGTGATTCCGACGCCAAAACTACTCACGGGTTTTTCAGGCGAAGTATAGATGACTCTTGGATCGATCCATTTTCCAGTCATGGCCAAGGAGATCACGAAAATCGTCGAGTACGCGGTAGTCGATCATCCCGCTATCTGCAACGTGATCATGGGAACCCAATGGATCAACGCCATGCAGGCAGTTCCGTCAACTTACCACCTGGGTCTCAAATTCCCAATGCCAAGCGGAGTCGCGGCCATCTGGGGATGACAAAAACAGTCGCGGCTATGCTTCCTCGCAGAGCACAAGTTAAGGAAAATCACGACTTCTGCAACTGCAAACTGCAAACGGGAAACGCACAAAGATAGATCGATCTTCGACCAAAAGCGCCCAGGAAAAGACGAATTAAAATCGTCTACCGACGCAAACGCATCGGACGTCGAAGCTCGACACAAGTCCGAAGCCCACGCTACAACTCAACCGGAACATCCAGAAAATAGCGTTGACCCAGCCACGATCGACACGGTCATGGCGGACATCGCGACATCTACCGCCGAGTAAGAACACTCGCGGCATGAAACAGAACTACGAGATGGCTTGATCCTTGAAAGGGGTACGTAGGCAGTTCGTCAAAAGACGAATTCAGCTATCCCCCTCTCTAAAAAGGGGGGGGGGAGAGAGTGGGTGCGTATACTCGTATATTCCCACTTAGAAAAATCTTCATTATTGTAATCGAGTTTTTAGAAACTTCAAAATTTTTTACTACAATATACGTTGTCCTTTTTATCGAAAACGTTTACGCTTCAGTAAAACACAAAAGAAACTTTCAGGACACACCTGAAAACTTTAAGACTCTTGTCTGCGGCCCCATCCGGCCCAAAAATCGTAAAGATTATTATCTTTCAAACACACAAAGATACACTTATAATCCCCGAAACAACTGCGAGACGTCGCAAAAGTTAACATTCGAGGATAATACTAACAAATTTTCCGAACGCGACTACCAAACATCTTACACCCCGTTCGTCGATTGGCCCCAACGAACACGCTAGCCGTCTTAAACAAACGCAATTCGATCACTCTTTTGATCTTCAAAACGTCCAGCACAAGGACAAAAGCGCGCTACAACAAAAATCCGAAATTTGGGTTCAGCACTTCCAGTTTACTCTGAGAAGATGCTCGATTCGTACCATACAAGTCATATAAGCCGAGAACCTATCGCGGACTTTAAATCGGTACGAGTCAGGAAGAAATCGCAACAGGAAAAACGATAGCTGGCTAGTCACCGCACAAACCTTAACCAAAAGTAAACCTAGGTCTTGCCCTAAACCCAACGCTCTGGTCTCAAACATCTCAAGGCATGATATCTAAATGATACGAGATCCTAAACCATGTCTCTCCGTTCGTATCTCAATGTTCTCAAAAATCGTAAAGATGGATAATTCTTACGAAAATCACGAACGAACCAACATATTGGACGTCTCATCGGAATTGAATATGAGACGACAACTCATATTTACTTCGAACCTACTCGGGAAAAACTCGAAAAATGAAACATTCATCATATAAATAAACCGCGTAAAGCGGCAAGGGGATTCGAAGCCACCAACGGCCAGTCCTGATAAACAATAAAAACGGCCAAAACAGGCCCATACAAATCCCTCGGCCACACTCGGCCATAAACATAAAACAGAAAGACGAACATCTTTCTTTCGATAACTACTCCACCGCTCATAATCCAAAGTCAAAGTCCCCGGACAACGAAGCACCGAACGCATCCGCGGGACGATCCACTTCCTCGCCACCATCGGGAAACCCGGTCGAAACCTCCTCGGTATCAGGGGAAACCGGGATGGAATCCCAGAACCCTTGGATCCGCTCGTCGATCGGAGGGATAAGCGCCTCAGCGTGGGCATGTTCATTCATGCCACTCTTCATCAAGCTCATTTCGTCCTCGAACGCATAGTCATCGGCTTGCGTCCTCCAAAGACTTTCGACCGAACCGCGGCACTCACGAAAATCACCCACCGAGGTAAAGGCGTTCTTGAGGTTCCCATACTCAACCTGGAATTGAGAGGCATGAGTCTTCATCACCTCGACGATTTCTCTTTTGCCTTTCCTCTCCGCCTTACGACCAGCCCGCGCGTGATCACGAGTAAATTGCGCTTCTCGCTCAAAGATCTCTCCTTGCACGCGAGCAAGATCTCGTTCCACTTTCTCCGCTTTGAAACGATAGATCATAGCGTCCCTATGACTCGCTTCAATGGCCGAGCCAAGCAAGTTAAGGCCCTGCAAAATCAATTAACGCATTGTAAGCAGAAAAAGAAAAACCTAGGCAATCATGAATATTTTCGAAAAAATCATACCCCGTTGATGATTCGGGACCCTTCCGCGACAATTTTCGGCCTCGCCGACTCTTTCGCAGGTGGAGGAGCATCAAAACCCGGGGGTAGACCGGCAAAGAAGTCATCGAAGTCTGGGATGGGGGCCTCGCTCGAGCCACTCCCGTCGCCATAAGCTAGGTTCGGATCCCATCCTGGAAGCATAGAGTCATCCATCGAAAATTCTATATCGCCAAGGTCGATATATTTTCCTTTCCAAGAGCTCGACTCCGGCATGGCTGGTGGGGCTGCAGCGGGACTCTGGTCATCAGGTTCAGAGTCACTTCCCGTGTCCGCAACCGAGGCAGGACCAGGGTGCACGAACCTCAGTGCCCTCCGAACCCTCTTCGGCGTAAAGGAAGTCCAAAAGAAGGGACCATTCCTGAGAAGATCCCTCACCTCAATAGTGTCCTCAGGGAACAGAGCAAGAGGATTGATGAAAGGACGATCGTTCGGTAACCTCCGGAACAGTGGAATACAACTCTCTTCGACAGACGCAGCGTCTAAACGAACAAAGAAGAAAAACTTCTTCCACGAGTTGAAGTTCGAGATGAACTTCTTAACCACTGACATAAACTTCCGAGGGACCAGCCTATGCTTGTCCGTATCTTTGACGAGTTGAAGCCTCAAAAGCGCTTCAAAATGATCGACGGAAAGGGAAAGAACATGCTCCTAGCTCAGGATCAGGATCCCAATAAGATGCTGAATGGCAAGGGGAGTCAACTGGCTTATCGCGACCTCGAAACGGTCCAATACTCGAACAAGGATTTCGGGGATTGGGAACCATAAGCGACAACGCACTACGAACGCCTCGTAGCAAGTGAAGTAACCCTCTGGGGGGCTGTTAGCACACTCTCCGAGACAGGGAACTCGGAACTCCACAGCATCCGGGATATGGTAGAACGATCGCATGGTCGCAAGAAACTCGTCGGTACTCCTGCTTGCGTCCTCTTTCTCGACTCCGCGATGGGTCAAAACCGGGAACGACTTCTCTTTGGGAGGAGTCATCGAACCGTAATGAGCAACCCACCATGCCTCGTTCTCGGCGGGATGTACCGAGTGAGGCACGAACTCCATCTTCGGAACAATGAGCTCTTCATAAGCACTCGCGGACGAAGACCCTTTTTTCGCAACCTTTTTCTTGCTCGACATCTTTACACTTCTCTTGAGAAAATAGAGGAAAAGGGTGGAGAGAAAATAAAGAAAGTTTTTCTTAAGAAAGATCTTAGACAAGAAAGTGAAAAACATTGTGAAACAAGTTACCTCCCTTCTTATAGGCATGAGGATTTACTATTCAAGCTCGGACTTTCGGATATTAATTCCATCCATCACGCCTAACTTACCAAACATGCCTAACCGCACGCTAGGATCCTACGGTGCATGATCCTAACGGGCTGGGGGGCAAACTGTTGGGGTTAAAAACGGTTACGACGGAATTACCACCCGAAAATCCTCGGAGGTCGTATTTCTGAAAGAGATAGTAAAAGGAAAGATGTAATTTTCGTAAAAAAACAACCAATACGAAGTTTTTACGAAGAACTATCCTTTGAGATTCAAACCGAACAAACCAAGCTCGGTCACCACGCATACACGCCGTCCGGTCGCTATGAGGCAACCAAACCCAAGCCAAGCTCGGTCGCTACGTAGCGACCGAGCGTCCGTCTCGCTCGGTCGCTACGTAGCGACCGAGCTCGAGCCCAAGCTCGGTCGCTAATCCTCCCGCTCGGTCGCTACGTAGCGACCGAGCTCGAGCCAAAGCTCGGTCGCGTCCCCCTCGGTCGCTACGTAGCGACCGACCTCAAGCCAAATCTCGGTCGCTACGTAGCGACCGAGCTCAAGCCAAATCTCGGTCGCTACGTAGCGACCGAGCGCTCGTCCCGCTCGTTCGCTACGTAGCAACCGGGCTCGAGCTGAAGTTCGGTCGCTGCGTAGCGATTGAACTCTTCCGAACATCGACAGACATCAATCCATGCATTCTCGTCAAATCTTTGAACGCTATCTCCCGAAGACCGTAGCAAGCTCAGTCCATGTTTTCCGCTATTCCAACTCATCGATCAAATTTCGCGGATGAGAAACCGCGGAAAATTTGTAGTAAACGTGTCGAGTCGGAAGACGGCCCAAAGGGACCCAAAACACGACTCGAGCCCCATCCTACGATTTCCTAACCCAAAGCCCGTAAACCGCAGTACGGTTTACGCTTGGCCCACAAGGAAGGATAAATGTCAAGTTTCCGCGGATAAATACGGAAGTTTTGAAGATAATTGTGAAGATCAGGAAAAATGGAATATCTCCATTTTTATGCTATGACGGCTTAAGGGCAGAAGAGTAAAAGCATAAACCGACCTTGGAGCTAGTATATAAGGAGTCCTAGGCGAGGAGCATGGAAGAGAACTTTTTCAGAGCAAACTTAGCACTTAGAGCGATTTAGGCAATTTTCCGTTTTTGTTATTTCGAGCTGCGACTCAATTAGGTTTAGCCGTCTTAGGGTTGCTAGAACTAGGAATCTCGCCGACAGCTCTCGAACCCAGGCTTATACCTTGTTGTAAACGCTCATACGCAAATTCGGAATAAGATCTTCTTTGCTCTCTTTTTCGATTCCTTATTCTTTATCGTTGTTATTCTCGTGTTCTGATTGCTTGACGTGTGGTAATTAGCAGATATCCGGGTCCTATGGGAAATTAGGGTTTTCCTAGTTTCCTTATTTAAACAGAATTCGACAGTGCGAATTTTGGTTCCCACAAGGCTTTAAGTAGACAGCTATACTGTTACCAGGCTGTTGTGGACCAGGAATCAACAATGAAAGCATTATGTTCTCCTTCTTCATACATAAATCAGGTGGCAAGTTGTAGTTGACTAACAATATCGGCCAGCAACTGTACATAGAATTCTTCATGTTGAATGGATTAAATCCGTCTTCTGAAAGTCCAAGCCTCATGTTCCTTTCTTCAGTGGCAAAGGCAGGGTATTTCGCATTCATCTGATCCCATGTGACTGAATCAACAGGGTATCGAAGTTTCCCATCAGTGCTTTTGTTGATGAAGTGCCACCTTAGATCCTTAGCCATTTCTTCAGACCAGAACATTCTCTTCAACCGTGGGATTATTGGAAAGTAGCGTAATACTTTCTGTGGGATTCCTTTCTTCTTCTCACCAGTATGGATATTGCTCTTCCATCTCGATGCCTTGGATTTTGAACAGTACACAAGCATGGATCTTCTCGTAACCCATATCAAATGATTTCAAAAATTTCTTAACCTCGTACAGTGAAGTGTGCAGCACATTCTCCTATGGTAACATTTCCGGCAACGTCTCTAGCAGTTCATTGAAGCTCTTGTCAGACCATCCATTCTGAGTCTTCAATCTAAATAATGACACTATTGCAGATAACTTGCTGTGGTTCGCACATGTAGGATACAAAGGTGTTTCAGCTTCAGCTAGCTTTGCCAAAAATTCATCTTCTTTCTTGTCCTCTCCCTCTGCTATCTCAAAGACATCCCCCGTACCAGCTAAAGCTTCATCAGAACACTCAGCGGCTCTGTATAAACCAATGATCTCATCATTCCATTGACTTGTCCTTCTTTCATCTGCAACCACTGAGCTCAACTCTCCATGCAGATACCAATCAGTTCGCTTCTTATATGCCTCCTCCATTCCTCTAGTAACAAGATGAGCAACTACCACACTTCCGCAATGACGATCTATGTTACGACAGTCAATGCAAGGACAGACAATCATATCAATTCCTCCCGAAGCTGCAGCCACTTCCCGTACAAACTTAGTAGCTCCTCTCTCATAAGCAGGATCGACTCTTCGGTGACATGAACAAAAATTCACAAGCTCAGTGACTAAACTCATATTGAAACATAACATATATGATAAAATTCATTACCTGCTCAGATGAACCCAGTCTTTATCCGTCATCTATGTTCTAAAACCTACATTCAAACCTTTAGTAACATAGAGAACCATTCAAAGTAACAAATAATGTAATCAATCAAACCTAAACTGAAACCTTTATCGCTTGACTGTAAATCGAAATCGATAAAATCATGAATCAAGTTAAATGTTGTCAAGAATATAATGAAGGAAATCTAAGCAAAGAACGTGGAGCAGGAACGCAAATCAAACAGGAAAGAAAGAAAAGACGAAATCAAAGCAAGCAGAAAACATCTCTTCCATTTGAGATAACAAATCAACAGAGATGTCGCAATCTCAATCTTCAATACCTTCGCAATCGACAATAATGGATGTGGGGAGCTCAATTACGGTTCTGGATTAGCGGATTAGGGTTTTAGTGATGGAGATTGTGGTCTAAATGTTTTTAGGGTTAGTAGGGGAAACTGAGAAAAAGAGAAAGGTATTTCGCGAGTGGAGAGAGGGAAAACAATCAGATTAGTCTTTTTTTCACTAAGTGTACCGCGGTAAAGCTAATTTTAGGTTCCCGCTTACTGAAACTCTACCATAGCGTTTAATTAAGCCTATTATATAATAAGCAAATTTTAGACTCATCTATGATAGCAGTTCAGTAAAACGTACTATAGTCATGTGCTATCAATGAAGACTTTTTTTGTAGTGTAATGTCCAGGGTCAGCGGGATAAGCGACAAAGTGGCCATCGACGCGCTGAGAAAGACGCTCTGGTACAAGTCGAAATTCAGAAAGTGGATAACCCTCGACAAACCGCGAACGATCCAGGACGCCCTCCACAAATCAACGGACTACATCATAGTCGATGAAGAAACTAAAGTCTTATCGCAAAAACATAAGGCGGCAAGACCATCCTCGAAGGACGTGGATCCAAAAGCGAGAAAGAAGAACTCTCGTAACGACAAGTACGTCCATCACAAGGGGGAAGATATCCAAGGGGCGCATAATTATGTGATCAATTCGGATCAGGGCCGAACCACGGGAAACACGTGGACCGGCAATCAAGGGTATGACGAAAACACCTTCTGCAAATTCCACCAGTCCCGAGGACACTCCACGACCAACTGCAAAGTCTTAGGAACAAGGCTGGCCGCGAAGCTACTCGCAGGAGAGCTCTCGAAAATAACCAGCGTCAAGGATCTCATCCTTGACTCTGATCGCCCTCCAAAGACGGACAGGAATCCGCCCGCCGAAAAATCCCCTCAACGAAACCAGCCTGGGGATAAACGCGGTAGGAGGCCGGACGACAAGGGGAACGATAACAATCGTCGCAGAGTAAACATGATCATCGGAGGATCACAATACTGCGGCGATACTGTGTCGGCCATCAAGGCTTACCAACGGAAGGCACTGTTGAGTGCAAATTGGCCTACATGGTCTCCTCCCCGAGATGGCCAAAATTGCTCGATCACCTTCACAAAGGAGGAAGCCGGCGGCATCGATCAACCTCACTGCGATCCGCTCGTCATAGATCTCGTCATACGAGACTTAGAAGTCGAAAGGGTACTCGTCGACACGGGAAGCACGGTCAACGTAATCTTCCGCGACACTCTCAAGCGGATAAGCATCGAACTCGGAGAAGTAATTCCGAAGCCAAAACCGGTCACGGGTTTTTCAGGCGAAGTTTCAATGACTCTTGGATCAATCTAGTTGCCAGTCATGGCCAAGGATATCACGAAAATCGTCGAGTTTGCTGTAGTCGATTATCCCGTTATCTACAACGTGATCATGGGAACCCCATGGCTCAACGCCATGCAGGCAGTTCCGTCGACCTACCACCTGGGTCTCAAATTCCCAACCCCAAGCGCAGTCGCGGCTATCTGGGGATGCCAAAAACAGTCTCGGCTATGCTTCCACGCAGAGCACAAGTTAAGGCAAATCACGACTTCTGCAACTGCAAACGGCAAACGCACGAAGATAGATCGATCTTCGGTCAAAAACGCCCCAAGAAAAGACGAATTAAAATCGTCTACCGACGCAAGCGCATCAGACGTCGAAACTCGACACGAGTCTGAAGCTCACGCTACAACTCAACCGGAACATCCAGAAAATAGCGTTGACCCAGCCACGGTCAACACGGTCAAGGCGGACAACGCGACATCTACCGCCGAGTAAAAACACTCGCGGCATGAAGCAGAACTACGAGATGGCTTGATCTTCGAAAGGGGTACGTAGGCAGCTGGTCAAAAGATGAGTTCAGCTATCCCCCTCTCTAAAAAGGGGGGGGGGGGGAGTGGGTGCGTATACTCGTGTACTCCCATTTAGAAAAATCTTCATTATTGTAATCGAGTTTTTAGAAACTTCAAAAACTTTTACTACAATCTACGTTGCTCCTTTTTATCGAAAACGTTTACACTTCAGTTAAACGAGAAAACTTTCAGGACACACCTGGAAACATTAAGACTCTTGTCTACGGCCTCATCCGGCCCAAAATCATAAAATTATCATCTTTCAAACACTCAAAGATACACGTATAATCCTCGAAACAACTGCGAGACGTCGCAAAGTTGAAATTCGAAGATATTACGAACAAATTGTCCGAACGCGACCACCAAAACCTTACACCCAGTTCGTCGATTGGCCCCGACGAACACGCCAGCCGTCTTAAACAAACGCAATTCGATCACTCTTATGATCTTCAAAAACGTCCAACACAAGGACGAAAGCGCGCTACAACAAAAATCTGAAATTTTGGTTTAGCACTCCCAGTTGGCTTAAAAATTGCCTCTGAGAAGATGCTCGATTCGTACCATACAAGTCGTATAAGCCGAGAACCTATCGCGAACTTTAAATCGGTACGAATCAGGAAGAAATCACAACAAGAAAAACGATAGCCGGCTAGTCACCGCACAAACCTTAACCGAAAGTAAACCTAGGTCTTGCCCTAAACCCAACGCTCTGGTCTCAAACATCTCAAGACATGATATCTAAAAGATACGAGATCATAAACCATGTCTCTCCGTTCGCATCTCAATGTTCCCGAAAATCGTAAAGATAAGTAATTTTTTACGAAAATCACGAACGAACCAACAGATTGAACGTCTCATCAGAATTAAATATGAGACGACAACTCATATTTACTTCGAACCTACTCAGGAAAATTCGAAACATTCATCATATATATAAAACTGAGAGAATGGATTCTTCTCCCTTACAAGTTGCCGATCGCAAAAGTTAATAGTTCTCTTGTAAAAACTAGCGTAAGAAATAAAATAGGATAGATGGCGTCTTTATATGGAGGCGCCAATAGGTAGAAAAGAAATTAGGGCAACAAGGCCTTAATTCCCGAAAATAGAATCTTCCTTATTTGTCGGGAACAACCTCGGGATCACTCCGTCTGCTTGTTCTGCTTGAGAACAGTCTCGGGACTGTTCGTCTTGAGTGTTCTCCGCAAAATGCTCCAAAAGGACAGCTTCTCTTCAAGCACGCTCTCTTCATTCTTCTACCAACTCCATACCTGTAAAAGATCAAAAAGGACTAGACTGACTCGGATTAAGGACTCGAATCAATACAAAAACACCTATACAATGATGTGAAAAACACCATATATCAAGCGGTAAGGGATTCAAAGCCACCGACGGCAAGTTCCGATTAGTAATAAAAATGGCCAAAACAGGCCCATACAATCTCTCGAAATAAAGGCCACATTCGGCCGCAAACATAGAATGGAAGGACAAGCATCTTCCCCTCAGCAATCTCTCCGCCTCTCATAGCCCAAAGTCAAAGTCCCCGGATAACGAAGAACCGAACGCATCCGCAGGACGGTCCACTTCCTCGCCACCATCAGGAAGCCCGGTCGGAACCTCTTCGGTATCAGGGGAAACCGGGATGGAATCCCAGAACCCTTGGATCCTCTCGTCGATCGAAGGAATGAGTGCCCCAGCATGGGCACATTCGTTCATGCCGCTCTTCATCAAGCTCATTTCCTTTTCGAACACATAGTCATCAGCTTGCGTTCTCCAAAGACTTTCGACTGAACCGCGGCACTCACGGAAATCGCCTACCGAGGTAAAGGCATTCTTGAGGTTTCCGTATTCGACCTGGAACTGAGAAGCACGAGTCTTCATCACCTCTACAATTTCCCTTTTTCCCTTCCTTTCCGCTTTGCGGATGGCCCGCACATGATCACGAGTAAGTTGCGCTTCTCGCTCCGATACCTCGCCTTGAACGCGAGCGACATCTCGCTCCGCTTTCTCTGCTTTGAAGCGGTATACCATGGCTTCTCTATGGCTCGCCTCAATGGCCAAGTCCAGCAAGCTCAGGCCCTGCAAAATCGATTGACATGTTATAAACAAAAAAAATATATATATAAGGCAATCACCAAGAAGTTCTCGAAACCCATTGATGATGTGACACCCTTCCGCGGCGACTTTCGGCCTCGCCGATTCTTTCGTAGGCGGAGGAGCATCGAAACCCGGTGGGAGACCAACAAAGAAGTCATCGAAATCCGGAATAGGGACCTCGTTCGAACCACTCCCGCGCCATAAGCAAGGTCCGGGGCCCATCCTGGAAGCATAGAGTCATCCATCAAAAACTCTATGTCGCCAAGGTCGATATCCTTTCCCTTCCAAGAGCTCGACTCCGGCGCAGCTGCTGGAACTGTAACGGGATTCTGGTCGTCAGATTCGGAGTCGCTTTCCGTCTCCGCGACCGAAGCAGGACCGGGGTGCACGAACCTCAACGCTTTCCGAACCCTTTTCGGCGTAAAGGAAGTCCAGAAGAAAGGACCGTTCCTAAGAAGATCTCTCACCGCAATAATGTCCTCAGGGAACGGAGCGAGAGGATTGATGAAGGGACGATCGTTCGGCAACCTCCAGAACAGTGTAATACAACTCTCTTGGACAGACGCAGCGTCTATACGAACAAAGAAGAAAAACTTCTTCCATGAGTTGAAGTTAGAGATGAACCTCTTAACCACTGACATAAAGCTCCGAGGGACCAGCCTATGCTTGTCCGTATCCTTGACGAGCTGAAGCCTCAAAAGTGCTTCAAAATGATCGACGGAAAGGGAAAGGCCATGCTCGTAGCTCAGGATCAGGACTCCAATAAGATGCTGAATGGTGAGGGGAGTCAACTGGCTTATCGCAACCTCGAAACGATCCAACACTCGGACGATGATTTCAGGGATTGGGAACCACAAGCGACAACGCACTACGAACGCCTCGTAACAAGTAAAGTAACCCTCCGGGGGGCTGTTAGCACACTCCCCGCGATGGGGAACCCGGAACTCCACAACATCCGGGCTATGGTAGAACGATCGCATGATCGTGAGAAACTCGTTGGTACTCCTGCTTGGATCCTCTTTCTCGACCGCACGATGGTTCAGGACCGGGAACGACTTCTCTTTAGGAAGAGTCATCGAACCGTAATGCGCAACCCACCATGCCTCATTCTCGGCGGGATTAACCGCGGAAAATTGACATTTATCCTTCCTTGTGGACCAAGCGTAAACCGTGCTGTGATTTACGGGATTTTGGTTAAGAAATCGTAGGATGGGCCTCGAGTCATGTTTTAGGTCCCTTTGGGCCGTCTTCCGACTCGACACGTTTATTGCGATTTCTTTCGATAAAGAATGAACTTTCTGCGGTTTCTAACCCGCGAAGTTTGATCGATGATTTAGAATAGCAGAAAACATGGACTGGGCTTACTACGGTCTTCGGGAGATAGCATTTGAAGGTTTGACGAGAATGCATGGACTGGTGTAGTATCGATGTTCGGAAGAGCTCAATCGCTACATAGAGACCGAACTTTGGCTCGAGCCCGGTCGCTACGTAGCGACCGAGCGGGACGAGCGCTCGGTCGCTATGTAGCGACCGAGCGCTACGTAGCGACCGAGCGGGACGAGCGCTTGGTCGCTAACTGTGGGAACCGAAATTTGCACTGTCGATTTCCGTTTAAATAAGGAAACTAGGAAAACCCTAATTTCCCAGAGGACCCGGATATCTGCTAATTACCACACGTCAAGCAATCAGAACACGAGAATAACAATGATAAGAATAAGAAATCGAAAAAGGAGAGCAAAGTAGATTTTATTCCGAATCTGCGTATGAGCGTTTACAACAAGGTATAAGCATGGGCTCGAGAGCTGTCGGCGAGATTCCTAGTTCTAGCAACCCTAAGACGGCTAAACCTAATTGAGTCGCAGCTCGAAATAACAAAAACAGAAAATTGCCAAAATTGCTCTAAGTTCTAAGTTTGCTCTGAAAAAAGTTCTATCCCATGCTCCTCGCCTAGGACTCCTTATATACTAGCTCCAAGGTCGGTTTACGCTTTTACTCTTCTGCCATTAAGCCGTCATAGCATAAAAATGGAGATATTCCATTTTTCCTGATCTTCACAATTATCTTCAAAACTTCCCTATTTATCCGCGGAAAATTGACATTTATCCTTCCTTGTGGACCAAGCGTAAACCGTGCTGTGGTTTACGGGCTTTTGGTTAAGAAATCGTAGGATGGGCCTCGAGTCATGTTTTACGTCCCTTTGGGCCGTCTTCCGACTCGACACGTTTACTGCGATTTCTTTCGATAAAGAATGAACTTTCCGCGGTTTCTAACCCGCGAAGTTTAATCGATGATTTAGAATAGCGGAAAACATGGACTGAGCTTGCTACGGTCTTCGGGAGATAGCATTTGAAGGTTTGACGAGAATGCATGGATTAGTGTCGTATCGATGTTCGGAAGAGCTCGATCGCTACACAGCGACCGAACTTTGGCTCGAGCTCGGTCGCTACGTAGCGACCGAGCGGGACGCGCGCTCGGTCGCTACGTAGCGACCGAGCTTTGGCTTGATTCGGTCGCTGCGTAGCGACCGGTCAGCGTGTATGTGCAGTAGTTATGCAACGACCGAGCTTGGTTCGTTTGCTTTGAATCTTCAAGGATACTTCTTCGTAAAAACTTCGTATTGGTTATTTTTTTACGAAAATTATATTTTTCTTTTTACTATCTCTTTCGGAAATATGATTTCCGAGGATTTTCGGGTGATAATTCCGTCGTGACCGTTTTTGACCCCAACAATAAGCCGGAACGATAGGAAGGATTCTTATGGGTGGTCCTTCACAGAGTCAGGAAAATATTCTGTTAAGTCTGGATATAGGGTTGAATCATTACTTCCAGATAAAGCACATGATTTAGTTCTTTATGGTCCAAATATCAAACCACTTTTGACCTTTTGCTCGAAACTTAAATGTCTCCCGAAATTGAGACATTTTGTTTGGTAAGTTCTCTCATGTACTATATCGGTTGCAAAAAAATTTAAGGTCACGGGGGATTAATTGTGATACCCGATGTAGTATTTGTGGCGTAGAGGAAGAGTCAGTTACTCATGCTTTATTTGAATGTTCTCCAGCTCTGCAAACTTGGGCTTTATCAAAAATCCCATCAGCCCTTGGTGTTTTTCCAACGAATTCGGTATTTACCAATATGGATTATCTCTTCTGGAGATTGCCAAAAGAGCATGATTTCAGTAATTTTCCATAGATTATGTGGTACATTTGGAAAAATAGAAATAATAAAGTTTTCAATAATAGAGATGGAAATCCTCAGGAAATACTTAGATATGCAGAAGTGGAGAGCGAGGTATGGGCGGAGGCTCAGACTACAATTCCAAAAAGACAAGTTTTGGGTCCACAAAACTTTGAATGGCAAGCATTGAGATAGTCAAGAATCTGTTTTATAGATGATGGATGGAAAGAGAATGACAAATTCACGGGGCAGGGATGGTTCTGCAGAGTAGTAGGATCACAAGAGAAGATGATGGGGGCGATGAATCTCCGAAGAAGCTTATCAGCTCTACATGCCGAATGTGAAGCTTTGATATGGGCTATGGAGTGCATGAATACCCTTGATTTTTCAGACGTAGTTTTTGCAACAGACTGTTTTCAATTGGTGAAGATGGTGTCCTCACCAGACAAATGGCCAGCTTTTGCTACACACATGGAGGAGTTTCGACGCAGTAAGTGTTTCTTCCCTTCCTTCAAGATTCAACATATACCAAGTGCAACTAATCTAGTGGCGGACAAGCTTGCACGAGGTGCTCGGAGTTCCCCTTCAGCTGTATTTTATGTTGATTCTACCCGACCGGTTTGGTTTTCCGAGCCGATAGGTTTCTTATCATAGTTTAGTTATTGTTGTCAAAAAAAAAGAAATTTGGAAAACAAAATAAAAAAAAATCGAAAAAATGGAATTTCAAAAAAAAAATTTATAAAAAAGTTCGAATTTGAAAAAGTATAATTCGAAAACAAAAAAAAGATTTTACTTTTTTTTATTTCTTTTTATTTTTTTATATTTTTTTTATTTATTTATATAATGATTTATTATATATATAAATAACAAGGGCATAAGAGTCTTTTGCCACTTAATGAAGAAGATATTTTTGAAAATGTCTCCCTAGTGGTGGTAAAAATAAAAAGTGGTAACATAAAAATGGTAAACATGTAATTTCCCCAAAATTATACTAATTTTAAGTATTTCATGTGATTAGTATAAATTTATGTAGAAAATACAAAATATATATTTATAATATTTCCCCTGACAATTTATTTTTATTCTTAATATTTGGAGGAACGTTGGATGTGGTCTAAAAGTTTATCCATCATGATTTGATATTTACATATATCAAACAAAACAAAACAAAACAAAAAATGGAATGGGTTGATAAGTAGATGCGAGAGGAACCGAAATGCATAATATGTAGCGCCGTTTCAGACCAAACATCATAACGTTCACACATGTCACATGTGACATTGTCCTCTCCACATGCCATTCTTCGCTCCCAGCCAAAACCCAGTTTTGATCTTTCTTCATTAATTTTACAATAATTCCACATTTCGCGATAACAATGACAAATAAATCAACATATCCTATAGTAGTATTACTATTTAATCATCAACAGAAACTTCTTCAACATCGTTATGAAATTATTGGTAGTTCAGGCTTTATAGCTCATTGTATTTTTTGTGGGTTTAATGCATGTTACAAGTTAGTACATTATACTGTACTCACTTCTTCCCATATAATTTGATAATCCAAATTGAATTTCTATTTAGAGAACCAAATGCGCTGTTGTTAGAGTATCTAAAACTCATTGCTATTTTTACCTCTATTATAGCATTTAGAGTCAATTTCACTCTTTTATCATAGCATTTAGAGTCAATTTAACTCAAACTCATTTATATTTTTTCTTCTAAAATAGAGATTGCTATTTTTTCCTCTATGTTTAAGGAAAAAAATAGCAATCTCTATTGTTTACTCGATATTTTTAAAATTACTGTTATAAGGTAATATATTAGAGTAAATTTAATCTTTATTATAAAAATCTTCTATTTTAAAAGAGAATATAGCAAAATACATTGGAAATGGTTTTAGAACAAAGTTAGCAACTCAACGATAACATTAGTCACTACCATTGCTTTTGTACCACTTAATTTATTATTTACACCTAGTGTCTGAATAAATTTATTAGTAACCACCTTCGTTTACTAGTACTTTGCAATTATAGACACTAGTTATTAGCCCCTAAAACTATTTAGAGTAGAAATAGATAGAGAAAGAAGTTAATGATAAACAAGAAGAAAAAAATATTGTATAGTTGCTTTTTTATTAATTTGGGTTTAAAGCCATTCCCTGAGTTCTTCTATGCAAACAATTTGAGTATGCTCGTATAAGAGCATCATTATTGCAAGTCTTTGTGCTTAAGTTCTTAATACACATATATGTATATGTATATATTATATATGCATATATAATTGCGGGTTAAAGACTTTACGGAAACTCAAACCGACTTGGACTTACAATAATGATGTTCTAATGATTTTTTTTTGCTATAAGCTCATTTAATGATATAATAGAATAACGACAAAGGTGCACTGAATATTATATGAAAAACTTTGGTGGCTATGTATCGACTGAAATAAGTAATGTTTAAAGTAACTTCAAGCTTTTTTTTGTAACTAAAGTAACTTCAAGTTGTTTGGAATCTTTTAAGAAAATTTTATGTCCAATACAATAAGTAATGTCTAGAGTAGCTTCAAACTATTTGGAAGCTTTAAGTAAAACTTAAAATAAAATCTTTTCCATGCTTGAACAGTTAGATCTTTAAAACCCGGACACTCATTATTAGATCTCCATGAATTTTGCAACTACATGAAAAATTTATATAAAATTTAACATTCGATTTGATATTGTAAGATATTTTGAAGTTGGGGAATCAATAGAAATACAAAAAAAATTCAAAAACAATTGAACTAGAAACCTTTATGCAAATGCATCATTTACACGCGTTAGAGCATCTCCAACATACTTTTAAGCTAAAATTACTTAAAATGCCATTCCGAATTAATCCACATTATAATTCCTAGTATTGAAGAATTTTTTTTATTTTTTTGCTCTATATATATGGAGACAGGAGATGCCACTCTTGTCCTAAATAAATCTCTAACCACTTTCATCAAAACAAGAATGGTGTGCAGAGCAGAAGAAGCTTTGAAGCAGAGAGAGAACCTAAAGAGGTGTAAACAAGATCATGATCGCCAAAAGAAGAAGGTGCAATCAATCACAGATTGCAAGAAAGAGAAAAGTTGTAGATTCAAGCGAAGCACTTCTAATCTCGACCAGGACGGCGCTTCCTCAGCCATATTTTTCCTCGCTTGCATTGCCTGCTCATCCTTCTCCAATAATCTTTAATTATTCTCGCTGTAACAGCATCCACAGTTAATTACTTTTCATACAACGTTTAATTAAATCGTAGTCCTGTCTTCTATTTGTTAATTCTGTTGTTACCTTATCTTGTGTTATAATTTTCTTATTTTTTATTTTCATGTTTTAATCTATGTTCGTGTTATAGTAATATACAACAGTTATGGAAACAGTTTTGAGGATGCAAATTTAAGATGCGTCGCTTGTGTTCGTATTTGTAAGGATATAAAATTTTTGTATTTGTATATCGAACTTCTGTTAAGTATGTTAACATATGGTTAAAGTTTCTATATCCTAAGATGTATTAATTGTCGACTGGTTTGAGAAAGTGTTGGAAGAAATTATATACATGCTAGAAGATGTATCAAATATATATAGTGTTTCATGTAGCAAAGAGTAATATATGAAGTGATACAACAAGTCGTATAGGAAGTTGAGCTGTGCAACTGCCTAAATATATAAGTGGATAAAAGCATGAGGTCGATTTGGACAAATCAAAACGTGACTGCTGAGATGGATTAGTCATTTTGATAGTATATCGAGGAAAAAAATATTTATTCTTATGAAAAGAAAAGATATTGGTTATAAATCCTAGAGTTTAAGGCTCAGCAATCAGTATAAATGCTAAGAAGCCATTTTACGAAGATACACACACCTAGGGATATTTCAGAGATACACGCAAGGTGTGTGGCCGTCCCTGATAGAGAAGAATATTCTGTTAATTAGAATATTCTGTTGTTACGGTTTGATCTAACAATGCTAAAAGGGAGATATGCTCAAAGAAGAAGCATGCCACCTCGTGTTAAAAAAACAACCAATTAGATAGTCATAAATCACCACGTCAGTACTACTGTTTTGGCCGATCAAAGCTGGGTCTTTGTTTCTGTCTTATCATTTTAATTTGGCCCATACCAAGCCCACATCGTCAAGGATACCATTCGTCCGAGTCTACTGAGTCGATCTCTCCCTCCCCAACTGCTCCACTTCTTCTCCCTCATCTGTTATCTCTCTGAACTAAACGTTACCTTCAGACATTACTGATCAATCAATGAAGGTCTTTAAGCTCCTCTTAATTGTTTCGTTCCACTTCTCATTCATCCTCCTCCTATATAGTTAACTCCATACAAAATCGAAAACCTACTCTGAAGCAGCTACATCTATGACCATGAAATCGGCCGGAAAATCTCAGGTCTCCACCTGCAGGACTCCGGTCTCCTTTTACTTCAACGACATCTCACCAGTTCCAGTCGAATCAGAGCTCTGATTTCGCCTGATCCACTTCTGGAAAGCCAGAAACATTGCAAAAGGTGGAACCTTTATTGGCTTAGAGATGTTCCTCATCGACAAACAGATATGCCTACTTATCCCTTCTTTTTCTTTTATTTGAGAATATAACAATCTCTCTAAACACTGTGTGTTATATTGGAAGTTTAATTCGGCTTGAAATGATCATATTAGTTCATTAACGCCTTTGTCTGATTTCATTTGTTGGTTTTAATGCCTTAGTTTCGAGACATTAAAAAACGACCACATACATTTGAGTACAGATTTTAACACTCACAACTTTTAACATCCAACTTTTAGCACTAGATTATTTAAAAACATGTAACTGGAAGTTTCTTTTGGCTTGGAAATGTTTTTTCATGTAATGACTATCTTAGTGAATGACAGGTGTGCTATTGGGAACTGCTATAGTTTGCGTAAAGATCATAAATATGTTGTTAAGATGTCAGCAAGCTATTCAACTGAATGAAATATCGAGTTATGCACATATGCTTTCTGGTCACGAGTATAATTCTTTTCTATTTCCCTCTTTGTTATTAGCTATTTCTACATTATATGAACCCAACACTGTCCCTAATCATGTGTATTTATGTTCTCATGTAGCGTTTCGTTGAGGCCAGTATATATATCTTTTAAGCTGGAAAAAAATGGGACAAGCTGGAAGCTGAAGTGAAGAAACATTTTCCCCTTTTAGCTCCAGAGGCTTTGCTTTATTTACTTTTTATACTATTTCTAACAATCGTTTTTGAAAGTGCAAGATAGGATGAAAAGCTAGATGGACATGCATGTATATATGAGCAAGTTTTCCAGTGATATATTCAAAGTACGGATGAGAACGTGACCCAAATCATGAACAAATAAATCATTTGTAAGGTTGGTGAAGCTCTTTTTTTATCTTCTTTTTAACAACTTATCCTTTGTCCTTTTGACAGACAATTTACTTTCTTGGGTGGTTTTGGGTGTAACGTTCGGAGTTGAGAATGATAATGTTGACTACAAAAGGGAAAGTGGGTTAGGAGTCCGAAAGAGGACGAGAAGAAAAATTTCTCTTAAACCTAAGCTAAAAGAATTTCTTGGTTAAAATGTATACAGTCTTCTTTTTCTTTGTTGGACAACCCCATAGAGTATATCCTTTTCAAGTTCCAAAATATATAATTTGAAGTTAGTAGAAATATGGTATACACTCGATCTAATACAATTTTAGCTATTATTCCTGATTGCTTACTACGTCCAACTCTTTTTACAGTAACACAAATATAAAATATATAATTTTCATTATATCTGTTACTCTCCTCTCTATTTTAGGTAAACTATAATTATGTTTTTTTTTTAACTTGAGAGAAATTAGATGCCAGGAATTTTCAGTTTAGTATGGATTTATTATTAATTTTTCTCACTATTTCCCTGTGAGGAGAAGCGAAGAATGAAATATATGTGATCTAATACATCCTGGAGGTACATGTTTAAGTAATATTAAAATATAAAACTTACAGAGAAGACCTATTGTTTTATAATTTAGTCTCCAAAATTGTTACCATTTTTTGTGCTTGAAACTTTTTTTTATTACAAATACCTCCAAAATTAAAGAAATATAATATTCTATTTAAACAACTACAAAATCACAAAGACTCTTCTGTCAATAAAAATGTATTCTTTGCAACAACATTAAGATTGGACAATTCAATAAATGTTATGTCATTATTGTATTAACAAAGTGATCCAATTGGAATTTGTACATCGGTGACTAAGAGTGGGTGCTCAGATACCCGTTCGGCTTCTGATCGAGTATTTTGATTTTTTGCTATTTCGGTATAGAGGTATAGAATCTATCGGGCATTTTACATTTTGGGTTGGGTTCGGGTATTTTAAGTTCGAATTCAATTATTTCGGGTCGGATTCAGATATTTAGATTTTGAAGGAAAAAAATTAAATTTCATTATTTAAGATTTTTATATTTAAAATATGTATTTTCTAACTTAACTGATTTTCTAATTTTTAATAGATTAAAACTATTAATAGGTTTGAATATAAAATTTAAAAATAGAAAAAACACTAATTTAGTTGTTATTTTAAAATTTTGGATGCAACTATTGTTAATGTAAGAAACAAAAACTTGATATAAAGTGAGTATCAAATGATTTTGTCCATAATTATATGTATATTATCTGATTTTAAGCGATGCGCAGAATCAATATAAATACTTTGAATAAAATTAGAGAAGTAAACTAAAAATATATGGTCAAGTATTCGTATGTTTTTGGATATCTATTTGGGGTTCGGATATTAAATGTTCGGGTTCGGTTTGGATTTCAATTCGGGTATATCTAATCTCTCCTAATTTAATACCCGTTTGGATATTTTGCTACTTATGTTCGAATTGTGGTTTAGATTTTTCGGATCGGGTATAGATATCGGGTAAAATGCCTATCCAGTATCGGTGACCATGAAACTAATTTCATGCAAGAGAGAACTAGCATAAAAATTAAAAGAAAATGATAAGTGATCTAAGTAGAAAGAAAGCAGATGATGAATATTTTACCGAACAGTTGTCAGGGGTTTAGCCAAAAAAAAAAGAAGAAAAAATATTGAAAAATGCATAACAGATATAAACATATTATAATTTGGACATGTGTAGCATATAGCCAGCATATGATCTGGGGCGGACGCAAGTGTATGGATGTGGTAGGAAGGTATAGGGTCATGTGCCCCTTACTTTTTTTTTTTGTTTTTCCTCAACTTATTTGGTCAAATATTCTTTTGTTTAGAGGAGAATATTAAAAGTGCCCCCAGTCTAACTTTATTTTTGATGCTTTTAACATTGTGCCCCCAACTACAAAATATGTCTATATGAGTGCCACTTTCTAACTAAATGATGTGAGGATTTATGAATCATACTCAAATTGTTAAACCTACACATGCTATTCGAGTTAAACCCACAGTAACAATGATGTGAAAATTACAAATCATACTAAAGGTTTTTCAAAAATCATCTTACATGAAAACATATACTAAAATTTTTATTTATAAACAAATTTCAAAGCGACATAACATGCATGCCAACATCACAAATTAAAATGGCAAAAAAAAAATTATAAGGAATATAAGAGAGATTCAACTAGAATTTTGAAACCATCATGTCTTTATTATGAAGTGGAGACATAATTAATTGGAATTTGGACATGCATGGTGGGTATAAACCCCATTTGATGATGTAGGGAAACATATATAAATTATACGGTGATAGTACGTGATCTGAGTTAAAATGAAACGAGTAATAATCATATTATCAAATAGTTCCAAATCTTCTTTTTTTTTTAAGAAAGGTTTAATAGTCCCAAATCTTTAACAATAAGAATAGAAAACATGTTGAAAATTCATAATATATATAATATTCAATGCGGTTTTAAATTTTATAAAATTTTAAAAAATTATTCCTCTAATTTAATTTCTACATGTAGCATGTTCCTAAATTGATGAGTAGACGTCTAAGTATTTTTTAAAAATTAGTTACATAACTAAATACAAATCAAATGCATGATTTACTTATATATAATAAAATCTATATATTTTATAAATATACATAAGTATATGGAACCATCATATCTTAGCTATATTTCTATAAACAAAATTATAAATTTATAATGTTTTATCAATATATAAAATTAATTGAAAAATTAAACTGAAGTTAACAATTTATAATGTTTTGTTCATATTTTTATAATTTTTGGTTCAAATCCACGCATGTACAAAAAGAGCCAAGAACAAAACTTAAAATAATTTTTCCTATATCTGTCAAAAGTCAAAACTGGCTTTCACTCATGGTCAATCGTATGTTATTCCCTCACATGTTACAACCAAAGCCAGGATGACAATCATTCAAGAAAAAGGTTTACGTCTTCTAAAATTGAAGAAAATAGTCTACAAAAAATAACCAATTTATGTTCCAAAGTAAGTAAACAATTTTATTTGCCATTTAGTTAAATATTTAGTTTGTTTAGTTATTAAAATTTTCACTTTTGATTTTTTTCTATGTTTAAGACATCAACTAGATTTTGACCCGCGCTTTCAAAGCGCGGGTTTATTTTTGTTTTTTTTTTCAGTTGACAAATATTTAGTAAATGTCACATTTTCATATATTTGTGTTTTATTTTATAAAAGACTTAAAAATTTTATCTTTATTTATCGTATTTCATTTTAAATGACTATTTATGTTAAAAAAAAATTAAACTTTATTTTTTTAATGAATTAAGTTGGTATAACTCTGATAAATTAATTTTATTATGGGGTTAATATTTTAATTAAAAAATTATATACTTTTAATAAATATTTATACTTTTCAATAAAAAAAATCATTTATTTTTATGAATACTTAAATTATATTAAGAAAAGAAAAAAATAATAATTAAGAATAGTTGAAAAAAAATTATTTTAACTTGGACTCAATTTTAAATGACTATTTATGTTAAAAAAAATGACTATTTATGTTAATTATGTCTTCATTTTTAATGACTATTTATGTTAAAAAAAATTAAACTTTATTTTTTTAATGAATTAAGTTGGTATAACTCTGATAAATTAATTTTATTATGGGGTTAATATTTTAATTAAAAAATTATATACTTTTAATAAAGATTTATACTTTTCAATAAAAAAAATCATTTATTTTTATGAATGCTTAAATTATATTAAAAAAAGAAAAAAATAATAATTAAGAATAGTTGAAAAAAAATTATTTTAACTTGGACTCAATGGCCCAAAGGAAAAAAAAGTGAGAATTGAATCTGATTTTTTAATAGGCCCAAATGGCCCAAGAGAGATTTGATTTGGGCTGGATCCAAAAATAATGACCCAATATAGATTTGTTATTAATATTACTTAATTGCCCTTAATGAAACATGCAATGTTAGTGAAGGAAACATGCCTCTAAGATAATTATGACAATAGGATCCTGCTTTAATAATATAGATGATACTATAATCTCTTCACCCCCACATGCCAACAAGAATCACAACCAAGGCTAATTAAGGAGGTAAAAAGTGCGACCCCCCTATATGCAAACTTTTGTCCACCTTATATTAATATTTAATAGCTCAATTTCTTTTATAAATTCATTTAGTTTTATATAAAAAATTTAAAATTTAATAAATAAAATTGAAAAGGGTCCAACAATAATTTGCGTAAATATTTTTATTTTTATCACTGAATATACTAATATTCAAAATATTACTGATTAAATTTTAAAAAAATATTTTAAAATTAAATAGATATAAAATTTAAAAGGCAAAAAAAAAAAACAATTGTCCTAGAGGCCATTACAGCGTTGAGCCGACTATGATCACAACTTAACTGTTGTCAACGTATGTATTAACTATATACTAATATGAGATATATTATAATTAATGATTGCTATTACAACATCTCCAAGCTTACTTTTTTTTTTATAGATATTACAATTACTGGTCCTCTCTTTAAAATACTCTCTGCCATATTATTAGAGACTAATAATCTCATACATTAGTTAATTAAACGTTTACAATGTTCCTTTACAATGACAATAAACACATTCAACTTTCTAAAGTTATGCATGCAAATCATATTTTTTTTTAGTTTTACATAAACTGCACAAAATTCACAAAATCAAAAGTTAAACTAATTACTATTATATTGCAAAACACCAAACAAAAAAAATATATCAAACTTAAGATCAAAATGGTCAATAATATAACTAACAAAGTTTAAAAACCCATAAATGAAAAAAACAACACATTGTAATTACAATATATATTTATAGGCAGTATCTGCGCGTAGCGCCGAAAAAAATTCTAGTTTTTGTAAAGATTGTATTCTCCACACTTTGTGGAACTGTATAGCTTATTTAAAGCTTGTAATCGTAATGTAAACATTGAAGGAAGTCAGTTTACTTTCATGGTGTCAGAGCCAGGTTGGTTGTTATGACGGTCTCGACCTCTATCAGCAAAGAATACCCAAATCATGTTTGCAAACTGCTGAAGACCATTTACGGTTTGAAACAGGCTCCACGAGCTTAGATGCTTATTGGATATATTTGGAGCTTTTGAATCATTTTGGAGTTTTGAGAAAAGCTCTCCCAAAAACTTAAAGTCCGAGTCTATCCATGGAAGAAGTGTCAATTGATACCCATTAAAAATGTCGATCCGCACTCCTTTTATCCACGAGCTTAATGATGATTTAAGAAAATTACAATTTTGCCCAGAGGTTCCAGAAATTGCATAACAAGTCTCTGGCCGAGTATACTATATACTAGAATTTTTTAATAGTTTTGTAAGCAACACTTCGTACTTAGAAGAGATAGTTTAGGATTGGAGAGAGAGATCAGAACTCCTCCAGAGAGAATATTTTGAACTCTATTTAGTTATCTACTTTATTTATTCAGATTATTATTATGTTCTTTATGATTATGTCTGAGAAATTCTATTGTTATATTTAAGGTTCTTCAATGATTACATAATGGTTTGCTTAATCGATAACTTTGTTAGAGAAATGAATTGGTTCTTCATCTAGTTGATCTTAATGCTAAGTTTATGATTGATCACCTTAAACATAGATTTTAGGATAATTGTCATAAGCGATAACATGGTCAATTACATGAGTTAAACTTAAATGAACTAAATAACTAGACGCATACGAGAGTTGGTCTAGATATTTAGTGAACATATCAAACTTGTATGTTAAAGCTTGTTTAAAATTAGTATCGATCGGCACTAAAAGACAAGAATATCCTTAATAACAAGGAGGCAAATAGCTAACTAGCCGAGGTTGGTCATGCCTCACCACCTCGACACGAGAAGGTAATTAATGTGATATAAGGCAGTTCAGAAGTAAGCGGCATCACCATGCGGCTGCTAAAGAGAGCACTCGGAATGCCGTAAATGGCCAAGAAACCGAGAATCGAAAACGTCTGATCTTGGGAACCGACGAAATAAGTTTCACAACCAAGGAGCAGGAGAAGATCATGCCTCCCCATCATGACATTCTGGTTATTTCTCTCTCGATGGCGATTTTTTTGGTGAAGAGCATACCGGTGGACAATGGGAGCTACACTAATATTATATTACTGGCTGCCTAAAATGATATATGACTATAAAAAATTCCCTGATTTGAAAAGTCACTCCATTTATAGGATTCAGTGGCGACGTCAAGCAAACTGTATGAGAGGTCATGCTTCCTGTTTACACAGAAGGAGTAAACATGTAAATGAAATTTGTGGTAATCGATTGCAACTTGTCCTACAACATGATAACGGGATGTCTTTGGGTCTATGATATGGGAGCAGTCCTATCCATTTAGTATTTTTAATATCTCTTAAAATAAGTAGTTAACATAATTGTGATTGTATTTTAAAATAATATTATTAAGTAAAATATAAATTATCGATATTTTTCTGTAACTGAATGATATTATAGTCAACTAAATATATTAAAAATAAATAAAACATTTCAATAATTCTAATTATAAACTATTTTTAGTGAATTAAACATATATCAGTTTATGTTACTTAATTATTTTAAGTAATCATCTAAGACAATAGATAGATATATAAAGGGGAATTGCCAAAAATACCATTTTCCTTATACCATTTTTTAATTATACACTAACCAACTATACCACCAGATTTTTAATAGGAAAATGACCACTATGTCCCCTAATTAATTAAACCTAAACTAATCAGTTACTAAAAGCTTTTATCTAAACCATCGATAAAAAAAACCATCTATATCTTCTTCCTCGATGTGAGAATCCGGTGAGCTCCGGCATAGGATGAAAATCGGATATGTGAAGCGAGAATCCGGTGAGCTCCGGCAAAGGACGACGATCGGATATGTGAGGCGAGAATCCGGCGAGCTCCAGTAAAGGACGACGATCGGATCCGTCGGTGATGGCGAATCTAGTCCCTGACGTTCTCCTCAAGCACATGAACACTGACGTCAAAATCGCCGGAGAACACATGTCCTCTCTCTTACAAGTCGTTAGCATTGTCCCTGCTCTAGCAGGAGGTGAGCTTTTCCCAAACCAAGGCTTTTATCTTAAAGTCTCTGACTCCTCACACGCCACTTACGTCTCTCTCCCTGATGAGCACGATGATTTGATTCTCAGCGATAAGCTTCATCTAGGTCAGTTTATACATGTAGACAGAGTCGAATCCTCTTCCCCTCTGCCTATTCTCTGTGGTAGACAAAGTCAATCCCTAATTCACCTACGAGCTGTTACTCGCTGCCTACTTCTTTTGCAAAGTTTGCGGATGGGGTTAAGAAGCAACAGCACGTGAAGCAATAAGTGTTGTCAGAGAGAGGGATGTCTCCTCTGGGAATGGAGAGTCCAACCGTTGGAAAAAAGCTTCCTATGAATAAGAGCTTCGTTCATGGGATTGAGTTTGGAGCTAAGGCGTTGAGGAAGCTGGGAAGGGAACATAGTAAAGTTTAAACTTGTAGTTTTTATACAGTTGTTGATGAGATCAAAGATGTAGTTTTTAATAAGTTATTAGATGAAAATGGGCTTAAGTTTCAGCCTCTGGTTGTAAACTATAAAGTACATTCATTTGGCATATGTGCATCATATTTTGATCCATCTAAGGCTCTGAAGTTGACCGTTTGGCCGAAATGACTAGGAAATACAAAATATTATTGGTTGTTGGTGTGATAGAGAGGGAAGGCTATACATTATATTATGCTGCTTTTTTTTACTCACGAGATCAATTTTTTGTTAAGCACATGAAACTCGATAACTCATGTCTACAACCTCTTGAATGTTGCATATGGGGGTTTTGAATATGGATCAACCATCTATGTGTTTGATACTCCAATGATATATAAATCTTTATAAATGTTATATAAATTCTTAGAAATTATATAAAACCCCCTTATAATGGTAAATAAACATTTATAAATAATTTATTAACTCTTATAAATGATTTAGAAGCCATTACAAGTGATTTATAACCTGTTATAAATGATCTTCAACTCTTGAACTTTGCATCTGGGGGTTTGAAGATGGATCAACCAACCCTGTGTGTTGATACTCCAATGATATATAAATTCTTAGAAATGATATAAAAACTCTTTATAAATGGTAAATAAACATTTATAAACAATTTATAAGTCTTCATAAATGTTTTAAGACTTCATAAATGAATTACCTTTTGAAATTCTACAAATCCTTATAAATAATTTTATAAAATCTTGTAAATAACGTTAAATATTCTTATAAATGATTTATAGACCCTTATAAACTGGTTTATAAAAGTCAATAAATGACTTATACAATGATTATAAACTAATTGAGAAACAGTTAAAACTAATTTATAAAGGTTTATAAAATTATTTATAAGGTTTGTAAACTGATATATACATGTTTATAGACTAATTTATTAAGGTTTCTAAACTAATTTATTAAGGTTTCTAAGTTAATGTATAAAAACCTTATAAAATTATTCATAAGGGTTTATAAAATGAGAATCATTATAACTTTCACCCCCGTAGGTTTTTAGTAAGAAAAAAGAGTTTATAAGGTTTTATAAAATATTTTCTAACTTACTAAATCATTTATAAAAAACATTTATAAATATTTTTACGTCAAAATGATAAGAATTTATAAATATTTATATAAGAGGTTATAAATTAATTATAAATGTTAATAAGTTAGTTATAAGAATATCTTAAAGCTTATGATTTTATGTACCCACTCATGATTAATAAACAATTATAAATGATTTATAAACAATTATAATATTCCTGCCAGTCTCTCTCTCTCTCTCTTTTCTGTTTTATATGTATTGTGTAACTAATTGTTAACGAGTTTGATTGCAAGTAAAAAATAGCTTGGAACTGCACATATGCAGGAGATTTTGGGTAATTTAAATTTAAAAGAAACAATTAAATGATTTATAAACCAATTTCTAAGAGTTTATAACTTATTTTATAAAGATTTAAAAATTAGCTATAAAAATTAAAGACTTATAAATTATTTATAAGAGTTCATAAATATTGAAACAACTATCATCCAGGTGAAGTTTCAGGGACTCTATTACAACATCACGTGGAGCGTTTGCTTCTTTGCTATCCCCAAGGCATGGGTTCCATCTATCAAATCTGGTTTTGGATGAAGCTGAAGCCTGAAGATAAGAACTGGTTCTTGCTCTGCCGGAGAGTGTGACATACATTGAAGATATGCATCTCAAGATTTATTCAGAGAACCTACTCGGGTTTTCCATGTCATCTACGATGTGAGATGAGCCTAGAAGATCTCCAAGGGTAGTGTGATGACCATAAACATATCTTGTATTCTCCTGCAAACATCAAATCAGTTAAACAAATATGATAAATGCTGAAGACCAATGTGCTTTACTTACTTTTGTAGAAAAGGCTTTTAAGCTGGCTTGGAAACTCCAAGGACATGAAGAGGAACATTCAGACACAGGAGATGCTTGATAATGGTAGCTGAGCACACCAGTAAGGTCTGATTGTGAGACTAAGCTTGTTTCAGTGTGTGGAAAGAATGAAGTAACTTGTTCATCAGAAGATGTCATGTAAAGAGAGAGAAGATACTGTTCTATACGCAGAATCTCAAACTCAAGTGAAGCAATCTCTTTCTTCATATCTTCTGAAGACTGCACAATAACAGAGCTCATATCTAAAGTACACTTGGTAACAAAGAATCTATCAAGTTTCATTACAAAAGATCAAACTTTTGGCATTACGTTGCAATGCGAATCCTTATGAGTCAGTAGTCTCTTCTCAATTGATATAAACTGCCATGAAAATGTACAGACAAATGTGACTTTTTTGGAACCACCCGTAAAGAGAGGCAGATTAAGACAATATCCAAAAGCTTCGCTTTTTGAAAAGAGAAAGAAAATTACCGGTTCACTATTATAGCAAGAGAATCTTGACAAAACAATTCTCTAGTAACCACTATCACTATTGTTTAAGGTGAGTTTGGTCTCAGAAGAAAGAAGTAAACAATACTAAAAATGGGTCGAACAGAGGCGTTTATTAGATTTCGAGATGAGGTTACAGAGGTGGAGAAAGTAATGGCAAGCCGGAGCTCGTGAGAGCTTAAACCGGAAAAGTACAAATAGCGGAGAAGTGATTGTACGGACAATAAACCCTAATCTCGCCGCTAAGTTTGTGTAACTAAGTGTCGATCCCTTTTCTCCTTTGCTTTCCTCTCCTTTTATAGTCTGTTCGCGATCATCTTAACCTAATTTTCTTTTAATCGATTGGGCCTTGTCGGCCCTTCGGGCCTGATTGGTGAATGCTCGCCCTGAACAGCTAAGTCGATCGCGCTCTGTCCGCATCCCATTTCGACTAAAAGCAGTCCTTAGCTGAGTCGAAACCTCGAATATCGGCTTCCAAGCCGACGACAATCCGGCTTACCGGATTGGGCCTTTTGTTCGATGGGCTTTGTGGATGGTTCAATCCATCCCCAACAGTAAGTCCCGCCCCCCCAGTTTGTCGATGGATCGAGTAGTTGATCCTCGATGAATTTAGTATCTTTAGTTCGGAGGACAAAAGGATCAATCCGATCAAGTGGCTTGATGTTATCTCGAGGTAAATAGTTGCGATTGCTGCTGAGGAATCGAACCGACGCGATCATGAGACGAACTGATCGAGAAAATGAACCGGCACGTCTGTCGGTTACGCGCCAATAGGGTTTTGGCCCATTTAGGCCTTACTAGGCGTAATGATTACGCCTTGATCCCAGCGCTTATCTCTCCCTATAAATAGCGCTCCCCTCTCCGCTTCCTTTCATTTTTCTCCGCAGCATCGAAGGTACTTTCTCTCTCTACACTCCTTCTCTCTCTTAATCTCTGTTTTTAGAACTTTGATTATCAGAGATGTCGTCATCTCATCGTTTAACGCGAGAGCAAAAGGGGAAGAAATCAGCGTTTGCTCGAGATTCTGCCGAGGATCCGAAAGATATTCATCATGAAGCGATGATGGATATGGGGAATATGGATCTAGCGCAGCGTCTCTTGGTCTCGGAAGCAAGAGAACAATTCTGGGGTGACGACGATGGTCAAGAAGCGGTCGACGTCTCGACTGTTCCGATCAGTTACTATCCGGGAAATATATTTGCCAAGGAAAGTCCTCTGGAGGTCTGGAGGATTCGGCCTTCGGTCGTCGATGGACAGGACTGGCCGAACGTCGAGAGGACAAAGTCCACCGTGGAGTCGGTGGAAGCTATTCTCCGAGATCTCAACACACACGGGGTTTCGTTCATAATCCCGAAGGAAGATCAGAGGCCCTGGTCACCGCCGAGAGGGTATCAATGCATCTATGAGTCATACTTCCGGAACGACATGAAGCTGTGGTTCCCAATTCCTCGAATCGTCACAGCTTACGCGTTCCGCCGGGGGATCGCTTTGAGCCAGCTGATGAACGGCTCTCTTCGTTTGATGGTTGTTCATCGCTGCTGAGGCGGGGACGTCGATGAGCGTAAGATCGTTCGAAGAGTTGACCTCAGTCTCGATTTCCGACGATGGGCTGGTCTCGACGAGAATGCGCCCGAACTACAACGTGGTCACGGGGTACCCGACCAAAACCTCGGATTGGCAGCGTTCGTACTTCTATGTGAAGTCGAATAGATCGGCGTTCGAGGAACCGCTGAAATCTAGTTACCGTGTTCTTTGGAATGCAGAGATGGGTACTGCACGCTGCTTTTTGTGACGACTGTAGCGCGTGCTCGTCTGACGTGTTTGTGTTATATATTTTTTTGCAGTTGGTCATCCAAATCTTGCCACCTACCCCGAGGACTGGAAGGAGAGTGCTCGAGTTGTCGCATTGCAGAGACAGGATCACTGGGAGAATTTTACTCGGGAGAGAATTCAAAAGTCTATAGACCGGATTGCCAACCGTGAGTCTCTACTCTCCTTTTATATTTTCGAGCAAGCGAATGATAACTTTAAGGGTTTTCCTTTTCGCAGAGAGCTGGATCTCGGATTCACTTCCTCATATCAATCAATCGACATTGAAGAGATTGTCCCTTTTCACGCGAGCTGAACAGAAGGAGATCAACCGAGCCAAGACGATGAAGCAATTGCCAGATCTCAGTCTTATCGTAGCCGGGAAGATAGGCACCAAGAGAGGTGCTTCTGGAAGCAAGGTTGGTCCTTCGGGGCCGGAAGTTGCTGATGTCGTTCTTGTTGCTGCCGAGCAAGCGCGTACTGGCGGTTCTTCTCAGGGAAAAAACTCGAAGAAGAACAAGAAAAACACTGAGGGCCGGAAGGAGTCTAACGAGGTGGAGCAAGCCGGCGCGGATGGCTCCTCCATGAAAGGGGGCAAGAACAGGAAAGCCGGGGATCAGCCTACAGAGGACGCTCCTAAGAAGAAAAAGATGAAGAAGAAAGACTCCACCTTGCCCCGACCATCCTCCGTTTGTGAGGAGGAACTTCAGGCTTTAGTTCCTGAAACTATTTCCAAGGTTGGAACCTCGGACGATGATGAGAACGAGACCATCGCCCTGCATCGACGGAGACGGGAGGGTCGGACTATCGAAGAAGGGTCTCGTGGAGCTTTGATGGGTGATCGGGGCATCTCGGAGGCTCCGAGGGAATTGCCAACTTCCGAGGGACAGCGGGGCCGCTTGATTGATGAGTCTCCCGCTCATGTTACAGAGGGATCTGAGACCCGCGTGTCCGGACGTCCCAAGGAAACCCTGGAGGATGAGTTTAGGTTCGAGTTTAGCCGCAAACTTCCATTGACCTGTTACCCGGAAGATTGCGCTCGCTTGCTGCAGCTGGTCAAGGGCGGTCCCAACCAGCTTTCTTCGGTGGGAGATCTCCTTTTTAAGGATGAGTACGAACACGCCGCTTGCTCGTCTGTAAAGGTAAGTGTTTGTCCGTTCCTTTCCATCACTTCTTTTCTTTTAAAAGGTTATTTTGGCTAAGTTTTCTTTGTTATGCTCCGATCAGAGTCATGGCGATTGGAACGTTCTTGTTGAGAAGTATGACTCAGCGCTGAAACGAGCCAGAGAGCAGATTTGCGAGGGTGAAGAGGCTAGGAAGAAAACCGAGGAGGCTCTCCGGGCTTCAGCACGAGATAAGCCCGATGCAATTGCTCGGGAAAAGGCTCTTAGGAAAGCGTTCGACGAGACTTGGACATCCGATGCAGCCGAGCTGAAAATGTGCAAGGAGTCGATGAAGAACCTCGAGTTCGTGCTGGAGAAGTTGGCGAAGGAAAAGGCCGATCTGGAGATGGTGAGGGCCGCAGAATCGCTGAAGCATACCGAGGAGATGAACATACTTCGGAAATCTCGTAGGTACGAAGTCACACACGAGAGGATCCGCGTGCTGATTGCTATGATTGCCAAAGCCGAGAAACGGTTCCATAAGATTTCTCTTCGTGAAGATCAAAGGGACAAATACGATGATGCTCGGTGCCTGCATAGCCAAGCCTTCGGGACGAGGAAGTGTCTCGAGCAAATCAAGGCCTCGGCTCTGTTGGGGTCAAAAACGGTTACGACGGAATTACCACCCGAAAATCCTCAGAGATCGTATTTCCGAAAGAGTTAGTAAAAGAAGGGATGTAATTTTCGTAAAAATAACCTATACGAGGTTATTTCTACGAAGAAGTATTCTTTGGGATTCAAACCGAACGATCGTCCCGCTCGGTCGCTACGTAGCAACCAAGCTCGGGCCAAAGCTCGGTCGCTACGTAGCGACCGAGTGATCGTCCCGCTCGGTCGCTACGTAGCGACCGAGCGATCGTCCCGCTCGGTCGCTACGTAGCGACCGAGCTCAGCCAAGCTCGGTCGCTACGTAGCAACCGAGCGATCGTCCCGCTCGGTCGCTACGTAGCGACCGAGCTCGAGCCAAAGCTCGGTCGCTACGTAGCGACCGAGCGATCGTCCCGCTCGGTCGCTACGTAGCGACCGAGCTCGAGCCAAAGCTCGGTCGCTACGTAGCGACCGAGCGATCGTCCCGCTCGGTCGCTACGTAGCGACCGAGCTCAGCCAAGCTCGGTCGCTACGTAGCGACCGAGCGATCGTCCCGCTCGGTCGCTACGTAGCGACCGAGCTCGGGCCAAAGCTCGGTCGCTACGTAGCGACCGAGCGATTGTCCCGCTCGGTCGCTATGTAGCGACCGAGCTCAAGCCGAAGCTCGGTCGCTACGTAGCGACCGAGCACTCGTTTCGCTCGGTCGCTACATAGCGACCGGGCTCGAGCCAAAGTTCGGTCGCTGTGTAGCGATTGAACCTTTCCGAACATCGATACGACACCAGTCCTTGCATTCTCGTCAAACCTTCGAATGCTATCACCCGAAGACCATAGCAAGCTCAGTCTATGTTTCCCGCTATTCTAATTCATCGATCAAACTTCGCGGATTAGAAACCGTGGAAAACTCGTAGTAAACGTGTCGAGTCGGAAGACGGCCCAAAGGGACCTAAAACACGACTCGAGGCCCATCCTACGATTTTTCCTAACCAAAAGCCCGTGAACCACAGCGTGGTTCGCGCTTGGCCCGCGAGGAAGGATAAATGTCAAGTTTCCGCGGATAAATACGGAAGTTTTGAAGATAATTGTGAAGATCGGGAAAAATGGAATATCTCCATTTTTATGCTATGACGGCTTAAGGGCAGAAGAGTAAAAGCGTAAACCGACCTTGGAGCTAGTATATAAGGAGTCCTAGGCGAGGAGCACAAGAGAGAACTTTTTTCAGAGCAAACTTAGCACTTAGAGCGATTTAGGCAACTTTCCGTTTTTGTTATTTCGAGCTGCGACTCAATTAGGTTTAGCCGTCTTAGGGTTGCTAGAACTAGGAATCTCGCCGACAGCTCTCGAGCCCAGGCTTATACCTTGTTGTAACGCTCATACGCAGATTCGGAATAAGATCTACTTTGCTCTCTTTTCGATTTCTTATTTTTATCGTTGTTATTCTCGTGTTCTGATTGCTTGACGTGTGGTAATTAACAGATATCCGGGTCCTCTGGGAAACTAGGGTTTTCTTAGTTTCCTTATTTAAACGGAAATCGACAGTGCGAATTTCGGTTCCCACAGTTTGGCGCTAGAAGGAGGGGGATACGGATCAATCTAACCCGCAAAAGCCACACACAATCAGACATGTCAACCAACGACGCGGATAACGTGCAAACTCCCCTTAACGGAGGCAGCGGCACCGATCTCCACACTCCGGTAGCGGACGTATCTGCAGCCAACGCGCAAGCCAACGCCGCGACTCTCGAGGAGTTTAAAAAGATGTTCGCCACCTATGAAAAAAGGTCGGAAGAACAGGATAAGCTCGTGAATACCTTGACCAAACAGGTTGAAACCTTAACGGCAAGGACCCAAGCTATCCGTCCCCGCGGAACCACCAAAATCCGCGGGAAGAGGCTCGATTTCGCCACCCCACTCGATAGAGCAGGAGCCGCGCGGGAACGACCTTCCGGTCAAAACCCCAGCGAGAAGTCTCCCATCGAGAAGGGGAACTCTGAAAGTCTTCCGCTCCCTGCAAATGACTCGGAGGATAACGAAGCCGAACACATTGACCTGGATCCTAGTGATGTCTCCAACGACACCGACGAGGATGTCGACAGCCATCCAAGAAGGACCAGAAGCCGATCCGCTCGGGAAGGCTCCCCGTTCGAAAAACCAATGACGGAAGAAGAAGAAGTCGCCTATTGGAACGAACAAGAGGAGTTGGCCGAAAGGCAAACCGAGCTCACTCGCAGTAAGCGCCGACAGGCTCGGAAATCCACTGACGAGACATCGGATATCCGCGATCTTCGCGACTACATCACCAAGACTGCGGCAGAAGTGAGAGCCGTAAAGTCTCAAATCCATCATGCTACTAGTGCTGCCCCCGAGATCGATCGACTGCTGGAAGGAGCTCGAAAGACCCCCTTTACCAGTCGCATTTCGGACATGAGGGTGTCCGATCCGGGAAAGATCAAAGTACCAAAGTACGATGGTACGGCCGATCCAAAAGCGCACCTTCAGGCTTTCCACATCGCGATGGGAAGAGCAAGACTGAAGGATGGCGAAAAGGATGCCGGCTATTGCCGCCTGTTCGTCGAAAATCTTGAAGGAGCAGCGCTCGAATGGTTCGCACGCCTTCGTCGCAACACCATCGGGAGTTTTCGACAGCTCGCATCGGAATTCCTCAAACAGTACTCTGTATTCATAGACAGGGAAACCTCCGATGTTGATCTCTGGAGTCTCTCCCAGAGGGAAGACGAACCCCTCCGCGAGTTTATCAGTCGGTTCAAACTGGTAATGTCCAGGGTCAGCGGGATAAGCGACAAAGTGGCCATCGACGCACTGAGAAAGACGCTCTGGTACAAGTCGAAATTCAGAAAATGGATAACTCTCGACAAACCGCGAACGATCCAGGACGCCCTCCACAAAGCAAACGGACTATATCATAGTGGAGGAAGAAACTAAAAGTCATATCGCAAAAACATAAGCCGGCAAGACCATCCTCGAAAGACGCAGATCCGAAGGGGAAAAAGAAGAATTCTCGTAACGACAAGTACGTCCATCACGAGGGGGAAGATCTTCAAGGGGCGCATAACTATGCGATCAGTTCGGATCAAGGCCGGACCACGGGCAACACATGGACTCGCAATCAAGGGTATGACAAAAACACCTTCTGCGAGTTCCACCAATCCCGAGGACACTCCACGACCAATTGCAAAGTCTTGGGAGCAAGACTGGCCGCGAAGCTGCTCGCTGGAGAACTTTCGGAAATAACTAGCGTCAAGGATCTCATCCTCGATTCTGATCGGCCTCCAAAGACGGACAGAAATCCGCCCGCCGAAAAATCTCCTCAACGAAACCAACCTGGGGATAAACGCGGTAGGAGGCCGGATGACAAAGGGAACGATAACAATCGTCGCAGAGTCAATATGATCATCGGAGGATCTCAATACTGCGGCGATACCGTGTCAGCCATCAAGGCTTACCAACGGAAGGCAGAATCAAGCGCAAAATGGCCTACATGGTCTCCTCCTCGAGACGGCCAAAATTGCTCGATCACCTTCACGGAAGAAGAAGCCGGCGGTATCGACCAACCTCACTGCGACCCGCTCGTCATAGATCTCGTCATACGAGATTTAGAAGTCGGAAGGGTACTCGTCGATACGGGAAGCACGGTCAACGTAATCTTCCGCGACACTCTCAATCGGATGAGTATCGAACTCGGAGAGGTAATTCCGACGCCAAAACCACTCACGGGTTTTTCAGGCGAAGTGTCGATGACTCTCGGGTCAATCCAATTGCCAGTCATGGCCAAGGAGATCACGAAAATCGTCTAATTCGCGGTAGTCGACCATCCCGCTATCTACAACGTGATCATGGGAACCCCATGGCTCAACGCCATGCAGGCAGTTCCGTCAACTTACCACCTGGGTCTCAAGTTCCCAACGCCGAGCGGAGTCGCGGCCATCTGGGGATGCCAAAAACAGTCGCGACTATGCTTCCTCGCGGAGCATAAGTTAAGGCAAATCACGGCTTCTGCAAACGGCAAACGCGCGAAGATAGATCGATCTTCGGCCAAAAGCGCCCCGCACAAGGACGAAGTAAAATCGTCTGTCAACGCAAACGCATCGGACGTCGAAGCTCGACATAAATCCGAAGCCCACGCGACAACTCAACCGGAACATCCGGAAAATAGCGTCGACCCAGCCACGATCGACACGGTCAAGGCGGACATCGCGACACCAACCGCCGAGTAAGAACACTCGCGGCATGAAACAGAACTACGAGATGGCTTGATCCTCGAAAGGGGTACGTAGGCAGCTTGTCAAAAGACGAGTTCAGCTATCCCCCTCTCTAAAAAGGGGGGGGGAGTGGGTGCGTATACTCGTATACTCCCACAATCGCCATTATTGTAATCGAGTTTTTAGAAAGATAAAATTTTTTTTACAATATACACTGTCTTTTTATCGAAAACGCTTACGCTTCAGTTTACGCTCGTCTGCGGCCTCATCCGGCCCAAAAATCGTAAAGATTATCACCTTTCAAACACGCATAATCCTCGAAAATAACTGCGAGACGTCGCAAAAAGTTAAAATTTGAGGACAATGTTAAACAAATTGTCCGAACGCGACCACCAAAAACCTTACACCCCGTTCGTCGATTGGCCCCGACGAACACGCCAGCCGTCTTAAACAAACGCAATCCGATCACTCTTCTGATCTTTAAAAACGTCCAGCACAAGGACAAAAGCGCGCTACAACAAAAATCCGAAATTTTGGTTTAGCACTTCCAGTTGATTCTGAGAAGATGCTCGATTCGTACCATACAAGTCATATAAGCCGAGAACATATCGCGGACTTTAAATCGGTGCGAGTCAGGAAGAAATCGCAACAGGAAAAACGATAGCCGGCTAGTCACCGCACAAACCTTAACCGAAAGTAAACCTAGGTCTTGCCCTAAACCCAACGCTCTGGTCTCAAACATCTCAAGGCATGATATCTAAAAGATACGAGATCATAAACCATGCCTCTCCGTTCGTGTCTCAATGTTCTCAGAATCGTAAAGACAGATAAATTTTACGAAAATCACGAACGAACCAACAGATTGAACGTCTAATTAGAACTACATACGAGACGACAACTCGTATTTACTTCAACCCTACTCAGGAAAAACTCGAAACGAAACATTTATCATATAAATAAACCGCATAAAGCGGCAAGGGATTCAAAGCCACCAACGGCCAGTCCCCGAAATACAAATACGGCCATCTTGACCTAAACGAAATCCAAATTCAAAGGGCCAATTCGGCCGAAAACAAGGATAACTAATCCATCCCTCATAATCCAAAGTCGAAGTCCCCGGACAACGAAGCACCAAACGCATCCGCAGGACGATCCACTTCCTCGCCACCGCCGTGAAAATCGATCGGGACCTCCTCGGTATCAGGAGAAACCGGGATGGAATCCCAGAACCCTTGAATCCTCTCGTCGATCGGAGGGATAAGCGCCTCAGCGTGGGCACGGTCACTCATCCCACTCTTCATCAAGCTCATTTCCTCTTCAAACACATAGTCGTCGGCTTGCGTCCTCCAAAGACTTCCGACCGAACCACGGCACTCGCGAAAGTCGCCCACCGAGGTAAAGGCATTCTTAAGATTCCCGTACTCAACCTGGAACTGAGATGCGCGAGTCTTCATCACCTCGACGATCTCTCTTTTGCCTTTCCTCTCCGATCTGCGAACAGCCCGCGCATGATCACGAGTAAGCTGTGCCTCTCGCTCCAGCATCTCGCCTTGCACGCGGGCGAGATCCCGCTCCGCTTTCTCCGCCTTGAAGCGGTAGACCATGGCTTCTCTATGACCCGCCTCGATGGCCGAGCCCAGCAAGCTCAGGCCCTGCAAAATCAATAGGCGTGTTACAAATCCATACATAGGATAATCACTAAAAATTCCCAAAAAAAAACTAACCCCATTGATGATGCGAGATCCTTCCGCAACGACTCTCGGCCTCGCCGATTCTTTCGTAGGAGGAGGAGCATCGAAACCCGATGGCAGCCCAGCAAAGAAATCATCGAAGTCCGGAATGGGGGCCTCGCTCGAACCGCTTCCGTCGCCGTAAGCAAGGTTCGGATCCCATCCTGGAAGCATAGAGTCATCCATCGAAAACTCTATGTCGCCGAGATCGACATCTTTTCCCTTCCAAGAGCTCGACTCCGGCGCGGCTGTCGGAGCTTCAACGGGACTCTGGCCGTCGGGTTCGGAGTCGCTTCCCGTATCCGCGTCCAAAGCTGGACCAGGTTGCACAAATTTCAGTGCCTTCCGAACCCTTCTCGGCGTGAAAGAAGTCCAGAAGAAGGGACCATTCCTGAGAAGATCCCTCACCGCGATAATGTCCTCAGGGAACGGAGCAAGAGGATTGATGAAGGGACGATTGTTCGGCAACCTCCGGAACAGTGGAATGCAACTCTCTTCGACGGACGCAGCGTCCAAACGAACAAAGAAAAAGAACTTCTTCCACGAGTTGAAGTTCGAAATGAACTTCTTAACCACCGACATAAATTTCCGAGGGACAAACCTATGCTTATCCGTATCCTTGACAAGTTGAAGCCTCAAAAGCGCTTCATAATGATCGACGGAAAGGGAAAGGCCATGCTCATAGCTTAGGATCAAGATCCCAATAAGGTGCTGAATGGCAAGGGGTGTCAACTGACTTATCGCGACTTCGAAACGGTCCAACACTCGGACGAGAATTTCGGGTATGGGGAACCAGAGGCGACAACGCACTATGAACACCTCATAACAAGTAAAGTAACCCTCCGGGGGGTTGTTAGCACATTCCCCGCGGCAGGGAACCCGGAACTCCACAACATCCGGGATGCGGTAGAACGACCGCATCGTCGCGAGAAACTCGTCAGTGGTCCTACTTGCGTCCTTTCCCTCGACTCCACGATGGACCAGGACCGGGAATGGCTTCTCCTTGGGAGGGATCAACGAGCCGTAATGAGCAACCCACCATGCCTCGTTCTCGGCAGGATGCACCGAGTGAGGCACGAACTCCATCTTCGGAACGACGAGCTCTTCGTAAGGAGACCCTTTTTTCGCAATCTTTTTCTTGCTCGACATCTTTACACTTCTCTTAAGAGAATAGAGGAAAAGGGTGGAGAGAAAGATAGAAAGTTTTTTGAAAGATCTTAGAGAAAAACAAGAAAGTGAAAAAATTATGGAACAAGTTACCTCTCTTCTTATAAGACATGAGGATTTACTATTCAAGCTCGGACTTTCGCATATTAATTCCATCCATCACGCCTAACTTGCCAAACATGCCTAACCGCACGCTAGGATCCCCCATGCATGATCCTAACGGGCTGGGGGGCTAACTGTTGGGGTCAAAAACGGTTACGACGGAATTACCACCCAAAATCCTCAGAGATCGTATTTCCGAAAGAGTTAGTAAAAGAAGGGATGTAATTTTCGTAAAAATAAACTATACGAGGTTATTTCTACGAAGAAGTATTCTTTGGGATTCAAACCGAACGATCGTCCCGCTCGGTCGCTACGTAGCAACCAAGCTCGGGCCAAAGCTCGGTCGCTACGTAGCGACCGAGGATCGTCCCGCTCGTCGCTACGTAGCGACCGAGCTCAGCCAAGCTCGGTCGCTACGTAGCGACCGAGCGATCGTCCCGCTCGGTCGCTACGTAGCGACCGAGCTCGAGCCAAAGCTCGGTCGCTACGTAGCGACCGAGCGATCGTCCCGCTCGGTCGCTACGTAGCGACCGAGCTCGAGCCAAAGCTCGGTCGCTACGTAGCGACCGAGCGATCGTCCCGCTCGGTCGCTACGTAGCGACCGAGCTCGAGCCAAAGCTCGGTCGCTACGTAGCGACCGAGCGATCGTCCCGCTCGGTCGCTACGTAGCGACCGAGCTCAGCCAAGCTCGGTCGCTACATAGCGACCGAGCGATCGTCCCGCTCGGTCGCTAAGTAGCGACCGAGCTCGAGCCAAAGCTCGGTCGCTATGTAGCGACCGAGCGATCGTCCCGCTCGGTCGCTACGTAGCGACCGAGCTCAGCCAAGCTCGGTCGCTACGTAGCGACCGAGCGATCGTCCCGCTCGGTCGCTACGTAGCGACCGAGCTCGGGCCAAAGCTCGGTCGCTACGTAGCGACCGAGCGATTGTCCCGCTCGGTCGCTACGTAGCGACCGAGCTCAAGCCGAAGCTCGGTCGCTACGTAGCGACCGAGCACTCGTTTCGCTCGGTCGCTACATAGCGACCGGGCTCGAGCCAAAGTTTGGTCGCTGTGTAGCGATTGAACCTTTCCGAACATCGATACGACACCAGTCCTTGCATTCTCGTCAAACCTTCGAATGCTATCTCCCGAAGACCGTAGCAAGCTCAGTCTATGTTTCCCGCTATTCTAATTCATCGATCAAACTTCGCGGATTAGAAACCGCGGAAAACTCGTAGTAAACGTGTCGAGTCGGAAGACGGCCCAAAGGGACCTAAAACACGACTCGAGGCCCATCCTACGATTTTTCCTAACCAAAAGCCCGTGAACCACAGCATGGTTCGCGCTTGGCCCGCGAGGAAGGATAAATGTCAAGTTTCCGCGGATAAATACGGAAGTTTTGAAGATAATTGTGAAGATCGGGAAAAATGGAATATCTCCATTTTTATGCTATGACGGCTTAAGGGCAGAAGAGTAAAAGCGTAAACCGACCTTGGAGCTAGTATATAAGGAGTCCTAGGCGAGGAGCACAAGAGAGAACTTTTTTCAGAGCAAACTTAGCACTTAGAGCGATTTAGGCAACTTTCCGTTTTTGTTATTTCGAGCTGCGACTCAATTAGTTTAGCCGTCTTAGGGTTGCTAGAACTAGGAATCTCGCCGATAGCTCTCGAGCCCAGGCTTATACCTTGTTGTAACGCTCATACGCAGATTCGGAATAAGATCTACTTTGCTCTCTTTTCGATTTCTTATTTTTATCGTTGTTATTCTCGTGTTCTGATTGCTTGACGTGTGGTAATTAACAGATATCCGGGTCCTCTGGGAAACTAGGATTTTCTTAGTTTCCTTATTTAAACGGAAATCGACAGTGCGAATTTCGGTTCCCACAGGGTCTCGAAATCCCGCAAGAGACCATCGACTTCTTCGCCGGGCAAGAGAAGCATTACGAAGAAGAAGCAGCTCGCTTGGAGGTGAAGGAGATTCTGGCAGAAGACCTTCGCTTTTCTCCGCTAGTGCTGGAGTCTCGGTTCTTGATTGAAGAAATTTGGCGTCAGCTTGATCCGTTTGGATCAAATGTCGGTTTGATCGATTCTGAAGCTGCTATTGCTCTCCGTACTCCTCTCGTCGACCGGGATCCCCGCTCCGAGGATCTAATGAAGGAGCCAGCTCAAACCGCCGTATCTTCCAATCAGCGTACTGATCAAGATATCGATCTCGCGAAGCAGACATCAGTGGGAGCGGTCATTCCGAAGGACGGGGCCGTGCCTACCATCGTACTAACTGATTCCCCCGCGAAGGCATCGAAAAATGCCAGCTCATCTACTTCCTCCTCTAAAGACCCCGAGAAGGAAGATGGTGTTCCGACGGAGGTGCCTGCTGCGAACGTGGACACGCCAGCCCCGACAAAGTTTGGCCGCGTCTCGGGTCCTGGGGAGAGAGATGATGGTGGCAGCAAAGACCCTCATGTGGTCGATAAGTAAAACCTGTTGTTTGTTGTACTTTTTCCTTCTCTTCTTTGTACTCTCGCCTCGGCTCCTTGAAGCCTTTGAACTTCTTATCTTATCTTTTTGTACTATTGGCCCGGACGGGTCTTGTTGTTCGATACTCAGGAGATTTCCTTCTTTTTAAACTTTGAATCGTTACTAAGTGTTTTTCAGTGTGTCACGGATGATCGTGAATAACTTAGTCAATTTCGAAATAATTCGTTGCCCGTTAATCTGATCCCACTAACCTTGTTTACGATTAGTCGGACAAATAAAGACAAGAATTTTAATAAGTTTTCGAGGAAAAGGTATCCGGACGCTACACAGTAATCGAGAGAAGTTTGGTCGGCCAACTCGTTATTCTTCGATTTGCGATTAGGTCCGAAAATTTCACTCATGAGTCGGTCAATGCGGGACGCATCGGTGACGCGAGACTCTATTTTCCCTTCGTTCGATATCTGATCAGGACACGTTCGATTGATCGGGACGAGTGCTCGTGCGCCGCTTACGAGTTAAGGGGCTGGCATTGTTTGCTTGGGTTTTTACTCGCGTTATTTTGCTAGAGGGAGAAGCGAGACAAGTAAAAAGGATTTTTTTTTTGTTTTGTTGGGGCTGGACCCCGTAGAGGGGATGCCTACGTACCTCCGAGGAGGATCAAGCCTTTCGTAGTTCGTTTTGGCCCAAGTAGAAGTGACCTAGTAGTCATTTACTTGGACGAGTAGAATTGACCATAGGGTGCATCTACTCGGGTTTTTTTTTTCTTTTTTTTGTACGAGTAAAAAGTGACGTAGATCATTTACTCGTTATATAAGTTTACTCGGTTTATGAGTAGAAGCGACAAAGATGCATCGAGTTCCAAGCTCGTGGGATTGCCTCTCCGCGGGAAGTCTCGAGCGATACACACCTGGTTTGACGACTCGAGTGATCTTGTACGGTCCTTCCCAATTTGCACCGAGCTTTCCGGCGTTGGGCTCTTTGGTGTTTTCAAAGACTTTTCTCATGACCAGATCACCGAGCTCGAGAGGGCGCGAGCGGACCTTCTTGTTATAGTAGCTCTCGATTTGATTCTGGTAATTCTGGATCTGAAGGAGGGCTTGGTCGCGTTTCTCCTCTAGTTCATCGAGGGCATCTAGCAGCATCTCCTGGTTAAGCTCAACGTACTGGGACATTTTGGATCGGCGGAGACTTGTTACGTTGACCTTGGCCGGAGCCATTGCCTCCATCCCGTAAGCGAGAGAGAAAGGAGTGGATTTTTTTGCTCCTCGGGGGGTCGTCCGATGTGACCAGAGGACACCGTCGAGTTCGTCGGCCCAGTGTCCCTTCTTGAGATCAAGACGCTTCTTGATTCCGTCGATGATAATCTTATTTGAGGACTCCGCTTGTCCGTTTCCTTGAGGGTACCTTGGTGTCGAGGGGCTTAGTCGTATGTTCCACTTGCTACAGAAATCTTTGAAATTTCCAGACATAAACTGGGATCCATTGTTCATCCCAATCTCGTATGGTAGGCCGTGACGACAGATAATGTTTTTCCAAACAAAGCTGCAGACTTCCTTCTCTGTAACCTGCGCGAAGGCTTCTGCTTCAATCCACTTGGTGAAGTAGTTGGTTAATACCAGAACGAAGTGACGTTGGCGAGAATTCGGCATCGGTCCGATGATATCCATCCCCCATCGCATAAATGGGTAAGGAGCTGCGGAGGTTCGCAGTAGCTCGGTTGGGCTATGGATGCTCGGAGCATGTCGTTGGCATTTGTCGCATCGTCGAGCATACGCTTCACAGTCCGTATTCATTGTTTGCCAGAAGAATCCTAAGTTTCGAATCTTTAAGGCTAGTGCTCGGCCTCCGGAGTGGTTGCCACCTGCTCCTTCATGAGTCTCGGCCATCACTAATCATGTTTGTTCACCAAAGATGCACTTGAGGAGGACCTTGCTAGCTGTCACCCGGTGGAGTTCCTCTTCCATGATGACGTAGTGTGCGCTGCATCTCTTTAGTCGTCTCGCGGCCCACTTATCAGTGGAAAGCGTACCGTTGGTGAGATACTGGATGAACTCAGTTCTCCAATCCGGTATCGGCTGATATTGGTCTGTCATTTCGGAGTCGTCATCAGTCAGAGATTGGGGCGTTGTTTCAGACTCCGAAGTGACAAAGTTAGCTACCTCCGTCGAGATATCGATGCTCGGTTTCTCAATCCGATGAATCGGAATAGTCCTTTTGACCTGATCTCGGAGCTTGCTTCCAAGCGCTGCCAATGCATCAGCACACACATTCTCTCCGCGAGGAACCTTCGTGAGTTCGAAGAACTCGAACTCCTTAGCCAGTGATTGGACGACTCGGAGGTAAGCATCCATCCTGTCGTTGCGCGCGTCATAATCGCCGCTGAACTGACTGGCGACGAGCTGTGAGTCATAGTACGCGCTGAGTCGCTTAGCTTTGACTGCTTTTGCAAGATGAAGGCTGGCAATGAGGGATTCGTACTCCGCCTCGTTGTTCAATGTCGGGAAACCGAAGCTGAACGATTGTCGAATGACTTCCCCCGTTGGTGATTGAAGTTGAACTCCTGCTCCTGACCCTTTGTTAGTCGAAGAACCGTCGACATGCAGAATCCAGGTTGAATTTGAGGTTTCTAGGTCTTGGGAAACTTCCGGAGATAATTCCACGAGGAAATCGGCGAGGACTTGAGCTTTAGCGGCGGTTTTACATTTGTAAGTGATGTCGAGCTCACCGAGTTCTATCGCCCACTTGGTAAGACGGCCAGCTCTGTTCGTGTTTTGCAATACAGTTCGGAGTGGCTGGTCGGTAAGAACTTCCACCGAGTGTGACTGAAAGTAAGGGCGAAGTTTCCTCGCTGATTCGACAACAGCCAGGGCCATCTTTTTGAGTGTTGGATACCTGGTTTCTGGTCCGGTCATCCTTCTACTCATGTAGAAAACAGGTCGTTGCTCTCCTCGGTCCTCCTTGATTAGTACACTGCTGACTGCTGCGGAGGCGTCGTCAGATAGTACTCGAGCTGATTAAATGCCTCTTCGCACTTATCATCCCAGATGAATTTCTTATTTCCTCGGAGGAGATCGTAGAAGGGGAGACATTTGTCGGTGGATCGGGAGGTAAAATGATTGAGTGCCGCGATTCAGCCGGTTAGTCGTTGGACTTCTCGGCAGTTTCTTGGACTTGGTAGGTCGAGGACAGCAGATATTTGCTTCGGGTTTGCTTCGATTCCCCGCTGTGTCACAATGTAGCCAAGAAATTCTCCGGATGATACGCCAAAAGTGCACTTGGCCGGGTTTAATTTCATCTTGTATGCGTTAAGAATGTCGAAACACTCTCGTAAGTGCGTCAGGTGGTCGTCTGCTCGGAGTGACTTGACAAGCATATCATTGATGTAGACTTCCATTGTTGTTCCAAGCTGTTTGGCGAACATACGGTTGACAAGTCGCTGGTACGTCGCTCCGGCATTCTTTAGCCCGAAGGGCATCATTTTGTAGCAGTAGGTTCCTCGATCGGTTATGAATGAAGTCTTCTCTCGGTCGTCCGGATGCATCATAATCTGGTTGTATCCCGAGAAAGCATCCATAAACGTGAGCATTTCATTGCCGGCAGTTGACTCAACAAGTTTGTCGATATTCGGAAGCGGTTAGCTGTCCTCTGGACAGGCCTTGTTGAGGTCGGTAAAGTCAACGCACATACGCCACTTGCCGTTTTTCTTTTTGACGACCACTGGGTTGGCGAGCCATTCCGGGTAACGGACTTCCGTTATCGAGTCCGCACTGAGTAAACGCTCGACTTCCTCGACGACTACTTTGGATCTTTCAGGACCCAATTTTCGTCTCTTCTGTCGGATGGGCTTGATACTCGGATCTACGTTCAACTCGTGAGTCGTGATGGATGGGTCGATCCCTTGCATGTCGGACATTGACCATGCAAAGGTAGACAAGTTCTGCTTCAGGAAATCCAGGATAGTACGCTGCATCTCGTCTGATAGGTAGGCGCCTACTCGTAGTACTTTGTTGGATCCGACTCGTCGACCGGGACTTCGAGCACTTCTTCCTTTTGTGGGCAGACCTTACTTATTGGAGGGGAAATCAAGTTGACTAGTGACTGCGAGCGCTGTAATTTGACCGTGGCGATCAAAAGATCTCGTGCGGCTCGTTGATCTCCTCTTACTGTCTTAACAGTCCCATCCACTCCCGGGAATTTAACACATTGATGGTAGGTCGATACAATTGCTCGCATAGAGTACAGCCATGGGGTACCTAGTATCACGTGATAGGGGGCCTTGGTACTGACCTCCGAGAATTTGACCATCCGAGTTACTCCCTCTGCTTGTACCGAGAGACGGATAGTTCCCAGGATTACTTCGGAGGAGCCATTGAAGCCGGTGAGAGTTCTGGAAGATGGTTTCACGTCTTTTAAGTCGATACCCTTTTTTACGAGAGTTTCGCGAAAAATGATATCGACTGAGCTGCCGGTATCGATTAGCACTTTGGTAACATCGTACTTATCGATAGCCAGTACGACGAGAAGGGGATCGTTATGAGGGAAGTTTATTCCGAGGAGGTCTTATGTCGAGAAGGAGATTGGGGGATCGTTTGGAAGTTTCTGTGGCCAACGCTGCAAAGTATCCACCATTCGGCGGTGATCCTTGACTGACCGCACTGAGTCTCCGCATGGTGGCGATCCTCCCATAATCACATTGATCCGCGGCCTGACGCTTGCTTGCTTCTTGAGGAGGAAAGCTCGGAGATCCTTGCTTTCCTCTGATGGCTGAGCCCTTTTGCGGTCCAGTTACGTACGCAGATCGTCCATCCGTGCGTTAAGTTGATCGCGCAAATCGACGATAGTGTTATCGCCTGTAGATGCTGGTGGAGATCCTTGGCTCAGCGCATGCTTGGTTCTTTTGGCGTTGAGCTCGACTCGGAGATCGGAAGGTCCGGGGGTCTCGTTATTCGTCGGAGTGATCATTCGCTTGAGGAACGTTAGTAAGTCCAACGGGTCGAGAGCTTCCTCGAGGCCGCTCTCTTCGTCCGATGAGGGTTCCGGTTGGGTGCGAATAACTTCGATCCTTTGTCTGACCGCGGGTTGATCTTCGACAGCTGAGGCATCACCATCGTCATCATGTTGTGGGGTTTGCTCGGCGACCTTTGGCTTCTGGTCGTCTTAACGTGGTTTACCCTGATTTTTTCGCTGATTTTTCCTATCCTTGTTCCTGCTCCAACTGTTCTCGCTTTTGGGCTTCGGAGGAGGGATCTTGAGCTCGCCGCTTTCGAGTGAGGAGAGGAACTGTGCGAAAAGTGTTTTGCACTCTGAAGTGTCGTGGCCTTTTACGCCATGGAGTTTACACGATTTGGTAAGTCCTGGAGGGGTCCTGGATGAACCGGCCGCAGAATCGACCTGGGCGACTGCGGCCGTCGCCGTTGCTCGGGGGGATTCGCTCGGAGGATATGTTTCTCGATGAAAGGTGTTCCATTTCTTCCCATTTTCGTCGACGAAGTAGAGGAGACCGTTCTTACGGTTGTTTTTGTCACTGGGAGCATGCTGACGAGGTTCGATGTGAGCTGTAGCAGCGCTTTTAGGCACTGATTGCTTCACCGAGTTGTGCTTGCTCATGATGGCTTTAGTGTCCTCTTCCATACGGATGAAGTTGTGGGAGCGAGCAACGGCGTCTTGCAGCTATGTGGTAGGACATCGGTAGAGATCTTCTCGGAACCTACATTCTACTAGAAGATTGTTCCTCAGGGCGTCGACGGCAATGTGGTCGGGAATGTTAATTCTCGACACGACCGACTTGAATCGTTCCATGTAGTCGCGAAGGCTCTGGTCCTTCGTTTGCTTGAGGTTCCAAAGGCTCGAGGCTGTTGCTGCGCTTGGTGAACATGATGTAAGTTTTAAGAAATGCCAAGGAGAGCTGTTTGAAACTGCTAATCGAGTTCTCTTCAAATCCCGAGAACCAAGTCAGGGCTTGTTCGTTCAGCGTCTCGACAAAGAGTTGGCAGTATCCCGCGTCTCTTTCCTTGGGGGCAAGTCTAGCTTTCGCCACCGCGATGTTGAAGGCCGTCAGATGCTCGACGGGATCGCCTCCTGGTTTGTACTCTGGGAGACGCAAATTGTCCATTTTCCGGAGTTTGACCTCCGTCAGTTCTTCGGTGAAGGGTGTGCGCGATGTTGAAGCGATGACGCTATCAATCTCAGGTACCACGCTCGTTGCTTGGTGGATCCTCGAGCTCATTTGTTGGAAATTTAACTTAAGCTCGGCAATATCTCGGACAGTTGAAGGATCGGACGCTGCCGGAAGAGCATGACGAGGGTCTCTGCGGGGTCAGCTGGGTTCGTCGTTCGTCCGTCCGTTGGAGTAGGGGGGTTTGTGTTGAGGAGGTGAAGACGGAATGGTTGCGAGTTTCCGGCGGGTGCGCTGAGGGCGGCGACGATGGCAGCGAGTTGGTCATTTGTCGTCTTTTGGATCTCCTCTTGATGAGCGAGTCGCGCTATGACTGAGCTCATGAACTCCGATGAGAGAAGGGGAGGAGGCGGAGGAGGTGTGAGTTCCGGCTCCTCTCCCGAGGTATCAGGGTTCGTACCTCCAGTGGTCATTTCGGTCTAGAAATGCTGGGTCTGTTCTGCCCCACGGTGGGCGCCAATTGTTTAAGGTGAGTTTGGTCTCAGAAGAAGTAAACAATACTAAAAATGGGTCGAACAGAGGCGTTTATTAGATTTCGAGATGAGGTTACAAAGGTGGAGAAAGTAATGGCAAGCCGGAGCTCGTGAGAGCTTAAACTGGAAAAGTACAAATAGCGGAGAGGTGATTGTACGGACAATAAACCCTTTTCTCCTTTGCGCCGCTAAGTTTGTGTAACTAAGTGTCGATCCCTTTTCTCATTTGCTTTCCTCTCCTTTTATAGTCTGTTCGCGATCATCTTAACCTAATTTTCTTTTAATCGATTGGGCCTTGTCGGCCCTTCGGGCCTGATTGGTGAATCTCGCCCTGAACAGCTAAGTCGATCGCGCTCTGTCCGCACCCCATTTCGACTAAAAGCAGTCCTTAGCTGAGTCGAAACCTCGAATATCGGCTTCCGAGCCGACGACAATCCGGCTTACCGGATTGGGCCTTTTGTTCGATGGGCTTTGTGGATGGGTTCAATCTATCCCCAACAACTATGTCATCTCTCTCTCTCTTGACTAGCACTTAGACTAAGCTTGACTCTAAAATAACAATTAAATTGTACAAACCCTTATAAATTATCTAATAAATCCTTATAAATGATTTCAGTACTAAAGTCTCAATACGCAGAGTCTTTAATAAACTCGTAAACACAATTCATAAAATTTCAAAACACAAAATCACATTGCATACTCATCTCTAATCAACCATTTACCCTCTTCAGATTGATGAATATTCTGAATCTCAATGTTGCAACAAATCGTAATCCATAAACCGAAATAGATTTGAATGGTAAAAATCCAGATTCTACAATCTCCTCAAACCTGTGAAGTGATCAAAGATGATCTGATGCCAGAGGTTTTGACGATGAACTCGATGGAGAAGGACAACTGATCTCAACGGAGAGGGACGACGGATCTCGACGGAGAGAGATGGATCTCGACGGAAAGAGACCGGAGAGGGGCAATGGGTCTCGACAGAGAGAAAGAAAAAACGCGATGGAGAAGAAGATTAGGTTATGGTAATTTAGTCTTTTACACATTAATAAATGTGGTATTTATGAAAATCCACTTTGGTTGGTGGTAAAGTTGAATAGTGGTATCAAATAAAGTGTATAATTAAAATTTTCCCTACAATTTTCTTATTTTACAAAATAGAATAATGAGAGAATATCAAATAAAATAGATAGAGAATAAAAACTATGTTTTACATAGAAAATTAATTATAATAACTAGATTTTGACAGCGCTTAAAAAGCACGGATTTATTTTTGAAATTAAATAAAAAATTTATATAAATTATATATAAGATGATGTATTGGTTTGGGTAAATTTACCCAAATGAACTTAATTGTACCAAACTGATAAACCAAAATTAAGCTGAATTTTATAAAGAACCGAGCATATCCTATATTTTTGGAACCAAAAAGTAGAAACGGACTGAGAACCAAATGAATGCCTAAATTTTTAAAATATAAATTGTATACGTAAAAATATTAATTATATTTAATTTCTAAATAACCAAATATCCTATAAATAGTATTTATAAACCAAATTATGCAGAAAAAATTAATGACTCGAATATTTTTTATTCAAATAATTAATAGTTAATTATTTATACTATATTTTTTTTCAAACAACCTAAAATACCCGATTTAAAGCTTAGGATATTTTACATTTGTTGAAATTTAATAAAATGTATCATATGCATTGTTAGAATTTGTAAAGTAAATAAACATGTTTTATTTAAACCAGTATATATTTTTTACTAATTTCATTTAAATGTCCAACCCGTTTAGACTCATTTAATATTTTTATGATAAAATTAATCATTTAGTTCACATATAAGAATTTAAAATCAAATCTTAATAAATTATTGCATGTAATAAATTAAATTAATGTTTTATAGTTGAATAGTTCACATTAAGGCTTTTAGTTTCCAATCCACATAAAAATGGAAAAAAATTGTTAATACACTAGAAGATTCTCCATTACAACTTATATATTAAACATAACTAAACCATTGAAAATTTTATACTATTAGTGGAACTATATGTGGTAATAATCACGTCATGTGTAAACATGTTTGAATAATTTGTCCTATATTCATGGAGATTTATTGTTAGAGTAATTATGATATATTATGGAAGAATAATAAATGAGTTCATTTATATTATGTAAAGTCCTTATATAGTTATAAAAATATAAAGTAAGACCCAAAAAATATTGAGTATTTGCAGTGCATATACAAACAAAATCCCTTATTTTGCACGGATGGATTTTGAACTTTCTCGCTGATGTGGTTTTTCTTATTGTCAATTCTGCCCTTATTATCTCTCATCTCTCTCAACTTCTTTGTTTTCTCCGTCAGAATCAACTCTCACATCTCTCTTCTAAATTTCTTTGTTTTCTCCGTCAGAATAATCTCTCACATCTCTCCTCTCAATTTCTTTGTTTTCTCTGCGGAACCATCTCTTATCTTCTCTCAATCTATTTGTTTTCTCTATAGAAACTCTTTGTTTTCTCTGTAACTTTTCATTGTCCCTGATCACGTTCGTGATTACGTTTACTACACCGTTTCCGACTAAGAGATCTCGAGATCTCCATCACAAACGTCACGTCGCCAACAGCTCCGTCAGCTTCACATACTCTCAATTCTCCTCCATCAGAAACCATGGCCACACTGCTTTCTCTCACTACAACAACAGAATCAAGCCGTGAATGATCAGATTTAATAGCTATGAGATTTGAGGGTTTTTCTAAAATTTTTGTTTTTTGACAAAGTTTTGATTTTTATGAATTTTTTTAATTTTGTTTTTTGCACTCTGATCTTGTCCTTTGTGTCAAAAGTTTTATATTTTCTTCTTCGTCTTCTTATGTAATTAGAATCACATGATGATGAGTGATTGCATGGTGGATACTGTCAATGATGATTGCATATGTTTTATGTCACTTTGCATTCCTCCTTTGACCGTAATCCTCGTAAACTCTTTTTTTAGCCGACCATTAGTCGGAAAATCCAGCTAATAATGATGCTATCCGGATAATTGATATACACTACGTAACTTATTAGAGTTTGACTCTATAATGATAATCGGCTACGGTTCAAAAAATCCAACTAACAATAATATTGTACGGATAATTATTTAAGTTAGCCGACAACTACCATAATAACCATGTAATATGTATAATGTCCGGATAAATTGAAATATAACCATGCTAATTTACGAAGCATATGAAATAATTCATATTTTAACTGTGTTTATTTACATATCAACTATATGAATTATAGTTAACCCAAAATAAAATCAAGGAAAATAAATATCAAAACATATGTTTATTAGCCGGATAAACTAATTTATAGACTATGAATTATTCTTTTCTTTTTCTATAGGGTAACAGTGTCATTTTACATCTTTCTCTCTCTTCAACTTTTGCATTTTTCTATCATTGCAAATTTTCTAGTTATCTACTATTTTCTGTGCAATTGACTCAAAAATATTTAAGTCTACTGAAATGGTAGATTTTTTAAGAATCATTTATTTTTAATAGTATAGATCTTGATTTTATGCCATTTTCAAATAACGGTTTTAAATTTCTTATGCAAATTCTTTATGTGTAAGAAAATTAAAACTAATAAAGAAAAATAACTAAAAATGAAGAAGATGTTGTATATAATATGAACTATATATAGCTTAGGATTCAACTTTTTCTGTTTTTTTGTTATAATACGTGGAATTTAGTCTGAAAGAAACCTAAAATTACAGTTTCAGTCTTTTATCAAATCCTAGTTCATTTTCTTTCCAAAAGCAAAGGTTGCCGTTGCTTCTCAATTTAATCTGAATCAATTGCTTCAGTACTCCTGGATGAAAAAAAATTCTCAGACACTCCTCCCTTTTTTCCTTTTTTAATTTAATATTGATTTAAATTACGAAAATTATTAAAAGACCTACCAACCAGACGAAATCTAATTATTTACAAATTTGCCAGGCGGACTATTCAAACCCGAACCATACACACCCGTTAAACTTGGATCCATACATAAAAATCTAGACATCAACTTAGTATTTTCAAGTTTTACTCATTCTTTCTATTTTTTCACTGAAACAAATCAAACTTATTTTATTTAATCCTTTTTATCACATGAGAAAATATAATCTTCAAATGAAAGACAACTCGAAATTTTCTCCAGAAAAAAATTACGAAATAACAAATCACAATTTATCCATCGAAAGAGAAGAAAAAACAAATCCAAAATGGTATAACTTAGTAAAACTTGATATAACTAAAAAAATTTGTACAACTTAATAAAAAATTAAATAGTTTAGATTGTATAACTTAGTAATATTTTGTGAATTTTATGATGATGACTTAATTTGATAGTTACGTTTTTCTATGAAGTGCTGTTTTCAAAGAACAAAAATGAAACTAGCCGACCTCTGATAGTAGAGACATGGAACAAAGTGAGAAGGATGGTGGTTTAGGTAGTGGAGAGATAAAAAAGAGTGTGGATAATGGTGTAGGAGAGAAGGACAGTAGAAGTAATATGAAAAAAATATCGGGGGGATGAGCAAAGCGAGAAAGAAGAAATGAAGAACAAATCAACCATTAGCAACCAATACAAGTGACAAAGAAAAAAACCAATCATTGTCAACCAATACAAATTCTTGTAACTTGGCACCTCGGTCAAAATTTTGTTATATATATTTGTGTAACTCGGTAAGACTTTGTGAGTTTTCCATTTTTGTTTGTCACTTTGTAGATCTAGAGATTACTTTGTTTTGTGTTTGTTTAACTCGGTAAAAGTTTGTCAAAGTTTCATATTTCTGTTTGTCAAACTTATTATTACTTTGTTTTAGTGTTTGTGTAAATTTAATTAAACTTGGAAAAATCTTTGCATTCCATTAAGGTGATACCAATTTTGATTAGTTATACATCCAAATTCTTATAACTACTAGAAATAAGACAACATAGAACTATCATTATTTTCCTTGTACTATAGGGTTTCTCAATCTTCATATTTACCTTAAGAAGTAGAACTTCTTCTTTTAACACACTAACTTTGTTGTTTGTCTTTATGTTACTTGGTTTGTTATTTATGTTTGTAGAACTTGGTGTAACTTAGGATAACTTTGGTTAAGTATCTCATTTTTGTTTGTCAAACTTCGTAAAATTTAGTATTACTTTTTTTTTCATGTTTGTGTAATTAGGTAAAAAATGCCAAAGTTTTCCATTTTCGTACGTCAAACTTTGTATAACTTAGTATTTTTCTGTTTGTACAATTCAGTAAACTTTGTCAGAATTTTTTTTTCATTTGTAAAATTTCAAAAACTTAAAAAACATCGTCGTCACTGAACTAATTTGATAGAAGTTATGATTAATTGTACAACGAAAATCTCAGAAGTACCATGATAGTAGGAATAAGAAAACATACAACTATCAATATTTTTCTTCCATTATTGGGTCCTTAATCCGCATGGTCGATTGAGAAACCACACAGAGACATCAATAATATTGGAAATAAGGATTTGGATCCGATTTAGAGAATTTCTCCATGATACTCTTGCCGCTGCATCAACACTTAATAGGTAGTTTCAGAGTTTTGACTCTTGATTGACCACTATTTTCTGGAAAAAAAACTTGAAAATTGCAGACGAGGTGAAGAAATGAAAAAAAAGAGAAATGAGATGAAAAAAAATGGGTTGAGAGGATTGAGAAGATAGTAGAATAAGAAAACCCTAAAAATTAAAGCAATTATAGTTGCCAACTTCGTTTTTGGAGTCTGGAAAAAATAAAAAATTGGGAGGAAAATTTCTGAACTTTTGGCGGAAATTTCTTTTACAGCAATTTTGAGGTCGAAATTTTTCCAAGTTTGTGGTTTTACTAAAAGCTTCAAAGTTTTACTTTTCTGTTTTTGGCATTTTTTTTAAAGTCTCTAGTTTGTAGTTTCTAGTTTTACTTTTCTATTTTTGGTATTATTCAATAAAAGGTCTCTTCAAGTCTTTCTCTTTATTATTAACCTCAAATCGCCACAAAACACTTCCAAACCCACACACACTAACAGCTTATCCATCATTCCGTGGTACTCCGAAAGAGCCTACACAAAAATCCCCTAACAGTTTGGCGCTAGAAGGAGAGGAGTAATCTAACTACGTGATGATGGCGATGGATGAGCGTAACGAGCTATCCGAAGAAAAGCCAAGCCCCATAGGCTACCCGGCGACTTGTGAAGCCAGAAAACTAAATTACATCAGATCCACATCATATCCGGGGGACTGGAGGCAGGTGACATAAGCTACCCCACCGTCAAGAGAAATACCAACGGTGTAGGGGACGATCCCGAAACCACCGAGTCGGAACACCCTGGGGCTGACAAGATAGTCTTCACTTCTGAAGAACGAGAGAAGGTCTTGGCTCTGCATCACGACGCCCTCGTCATCTCGCTTACTATAGTGAACTGTCTGGTCAAGAGGATGCTGGTGGACAGTCATAGCTCTTGTAACATCATCTTCCAGGCCGCATATCAAGGTCTAGGGCTGGAGGAAAATGCGCTGATACGCAAAGCGACCCCCCTCATCAGGTTCAGCGGAGAAATCAGACAAACAATGGGGGAAACCATCCTTCCTACCTACGCCGAAGGAGTCAGCTTACACACCAAGTTCCTGGTCGTTAACTGCCACTCTTCCTACAACGGGATCTTGGGCCGAGCATGGATTCACAACATGGGGGAGGTCCCCTCAACTCTCCATCAGATAATAAAATCCCCCACACCCTGGGGCATTAGAGCGATTAAAGGAGATCAAGAAACCGCTCGCCACTGCTACCCGGTCGCTCTAAGGAAACGGGTTGAGGTAGCTCCATCCTCGCAAAGCAAACCTCGGGCTCCGCATACGGAAGAACCCGAGATCGAAAATATGGATGTCGTGCCATTGATCGAAGGAAACTCGACCCGTAACCTCAAAATCAACTCCAAACTCTCAGAGGGGCTGAGAAGAAGGATGATAGACTTCCTTAGATCAAACTCCGATTGCTTCGCGTGGTCCCACTTGGACACGCCCGGAATCGACCCAAAGATCATTATGCACCAGCTGCAAGTAGATCCCTTGCACCAACCTATAAGGCAGAAGCGAAGGAAGTTTGCTCCGGAAAGAGACACTATAATCAACGAAGAAATAAAAAATTTGTCGAAAGTGGGGTTCATTCGAGAAGTGCAGTATCTAGGAAAAAGACTGAAAAATGGTGAGTCTGCATTGATTTCACGGATCTCAACAAGTCTTGTCCAAAGGACCCCTTCCCTCTGCCTTACATCGATAAGCTTGGCGATGCCACCGCCAAACACCAACTAATGAGCTTCATGGATGCCTTCTCTGGCTATAACCAAATACTCATGCATCCCGAGGATCAAGAGAAGACTTCCTTCATGACGTCCCGAGGGATCTATTACTACAAGGTCATGCCCTTTGGTCTGAAGAACGCCGGATCGACGTACCAGAGGCTGGTAAATATGATGTTCGCAGATTAGATAGGGCAAACTATGGATGTCTATATCAACGATATGCTGGTAAAATCCCTGTAAGCAGAGGATCGTATATCACACTTGCAACAAGCCTTCTCTACCCTCCGAAGATACAACATGAAGCTCAACCCAGCCAAATGCTCACTCGGCGTGAGTTCCGGAAAATTTCTAGGGTATATCGTGACCCACCGGGGCATCGAAGCCAATCCAGAGCAGATCAAGGCCATCCACTCAATTCCCTCTCCAAGAAGCGTCAAAGAAGTCCAGAAGATGACCGGTAGGATGGCGGCTTTGAGTAGATTCATATCCAGACTCTCCGACAAATCCTATGCCTTCTTTGAAACCCTAAAGAATCCAAAGGATTTCAAGTGGACCGAGAAATGTGAGTCGGCACTCCACGAGCTCAAGGCCTACCTCACCACTCCTCCCCTCTTATCTAAACCCTTGCTTGGCGAGGTCTTGCTATGGTATCTCGCGGTCTCAGAACATGCAGTCAGCGCCGACCTAAATAAGGACTGTCGATCGATGTTGCAGCAATGGTGTCGGTCGACAGTGATGCTAGAATATGGGCTGAGCATATTTTATGACCGCTGAAGCCCAGAAGCAACTCCAAATTACCAGAATACCCTTGGACGACCAGAAATCTTATTTATGTTATTTATAAGCCATTGTTGACGGCTACACTATCTAAGCTTTATTTTAATTCATTGTTCTTAGTTAGGAGTGAAATGAGGAACTCCTTCAGAGTCCTCCTAGAACTCTATTCTCTTTGGTTTTAATATATTTTTGCTTTTTATATCTATTTTTTCTATGATTTTCTCTGACAACTTCATGTCTGAATAGATCCACCTGTTAGGTTTAGGGTTCAGATAGGATGAGGGATTAGCCCCAAATATAGATTGCTAAGTTGTTAGGATGTCCATCAATTGAATTGCACTTATTTCTTGTGTTTTAGAGTCGCGAACTAGAACCATGATGTTAGGATGAATAGGTGCACGCGAGAGCATGGTTTATCTCCTGAATCATTCATATTGTGCTAGGATCCCTAGAGAAAGACGAGAGTTGATCTAGGAACCTAGTGAATATAGTTCAAACCCGCTTGGTAAAGCTCGCTGGAAGGATTGTCGATCGACAACTCGGTAGTTGTATCGATCGACGGCTAAAAGGTGTATCGATCGTCATTCCAATCGAATCGTCGATCGACACTTTCTACAAATGTGTGGTCGAGGCTAGATCTACAAATGTCTCCAGGTGGCTAGTGGGATCTTCATGAGGAAAACCATGGAAAGAATGCTGACCCACAAGAGAGATATATGCAGGGTGCAGCTCAAGGACAGTATTCTGAAGTGCTGAACGACGCGATGCAGACCTTTTAGCATAGGCGTCCTCAGGACTGTTATAGTCACTAATTGCCTTCGGTCATCCAGTCCTAACATACATAGTGGTAGCATCAGGGATTGTAGAAGGTATCGATCGATGACAAATATTTGTATCGATCGTTTCTGAAGTGCGGATATCGTTCGATTCTGAGTTACTACTGTCGATCGATGCTGAAGTTGGGTCTTTTGTATCAGCTTCTTCTACTTTGCTCTGCTCTCCTGATACATGATATTCATCATCCTCAACTGTATCATGGTTGACCAGCTTTTCTCTGTTCAGTTTGTCCTTCTGCTTACTCTCATCTGCATGGTGAACCTGAATGTTTGGCTGCTTGACATGAGTTGTCGGTGTTCCAATATCTCCATTCTCCTCGCTGTAGACGAAGTCAAGAATCTGACTCATACTAATCATTATTCCTTTCTCCCGATTTTTAATCATGTAATCAAGCCTTTTACTTCGAGTTGCTACAGCCTCGCTGAAAAGTTTGCCTATGAAGGCTTCTTTGATGTCTTCCCTGCAGGTTAGAGATGTTGGTTGCAGGTTAGAGAACCAGCTAAAAGCATCTCTAGATAAACAATAGGGGAAGATCTTGCAGATAATGTGGTCTGCAGATATTTCATCGTGCTTGTTTGCTGAGGCTAACTCCTCAAGTCTCTTGATAAGATCTTTGGGATCCTCATGAGGAAGACCATAAAATGGATCTTCACTTTCCCAATCATACCATTGACTTGTCAGATTAAAGGTATTCGTCTCAGCCACATCAATTATATCCGGGATTACACTACCCTCTGCATTAATCAATTGTCCTGTGAGGCTACAAGGGCGACCTTCTTCGTCTCGCCAAATACCTTTTTTGTCGATCTTAAGTATGTGCGCTTCGACCTTCTCTGTCTCTCCGTAAGTGGTGTTCGTCATTGGAGGAACAGTGCCGCGATGAATAGTGTTTCGATGAATAGTGTTTGGATGAACAGTGTTCGGATGAACAGTATCGCGATGAACAGTGTTCGGATGAACAGTGTTCGGGTGAACAGTGTCGATCGACAGAAGATGAATAGTATCGACGGACACGGGATGAACAGTGTCGATCGACAGAAGATGAATAGTATCGACGGACACGGGATGAACAGTGTCGATAGACAGGACATGAATAGTGTCGACCGACACGGGATGAACAGTGTCGATCGACGCAGGATGAACAGTGTCGATCGGCGGGAGGTAAATAGTGTCGCGATGAATAGTACCACGATGAACAGTACTAGGATGAATAATATTATGATGAACAGTACCTGGATGAACAGTACCTGTATTAATAGTACCTCGGTGAATAGTATTGCGGTGAACAGTACCCGGATGAACAGTAACATGATGAACAGTACCCGGATGAATAGTACCGCGATGAATAGTGTTTTCCGACACATGATGAATAGTGTCGTTCGATGCTTGGCTAACGCTATCGATCGATGCTGCTTGGAGGGTGTCGATCGATACTTCCTCCTTAGATTTACGGATCGTGCATTGACCAGCAGGCTTTTTCCTTGAAGGACCTAGAAATCCTCTCTTCATTGATCTGGTACTGATTTGTATGTACCTGAAATAAAAGAAAAAATTTTATGAGTTTTTCGAACTGTAACAAAACCTAGACTAAATCTAACTAAACAAGATCTAATGGCGATCAAAGCTCCCCGGCAACAGCGCCAAATTTGATATCACTCAAATTACCCTAAAGAGTGTTACTCTCATCAAAAGAGGTCGAATTATAGTACTTAGGGATCGAATCTTCAAGGAGCTAGGGAACCGATTAGATCTAATAGGTATATGATTAAGCTAGGCTAATAGGTTTTAAAGCAGTAAGTAAAGCAAGTAATAAATAAAGCAATAAACAAGTTGAACAAGTCAATAGTTCAGCTTGGCAAGGGTTATTCGATGGAAGGATGGTTGCTAGATCTAGGGTTTATATTCAGGTGTTGGAGATTATAATTCCTATAGGTACCTATTTGTTGCATGCATGATATGTTAGAGCTCATTCGCTTAACTCAGTGATCAGCTGTCGCATGTACCACTGGTTAACAAGCTAGATCTCGTGTCCCAACGGTTAGTATGCCGACAACGAGAGAGTGTCGATCGATGGTCTATTAAGACGTCGACCGATACACCTTTGCCAACGTCGAATGATAGTCAGTTGAGGACATCGATCGACGGGTTCTAGCCAGGCTTATGCGCGAGTATGAAATGCCTTATTCAGATACTAAATTGGCGGTTAGCCCTCTCTAGCAGTCCTAATATGATAGATAGATATCAGGATAGGATAACAAGGGTGCTTGAGTATGTAATCCTATGATCAAGTTCTAGTTAATTACTCTAAAACAAGCAATAAGTATAAATCTATCATGAATATCACAACAAGGCAGATCTATAGTTTGGGGCTAATCCCACAAACCTATCTGAGCCCTGGATCTAACAGGTGGATCTACTCAGACATGAAAACATAAATCATAGATGAATAGATATAAACTGAAATGAAACAGATCAATAAAACCAATGGAGTTCCAGGAGGACTCTGATAGGAGTTCCTCCCTTCTCTCCTAAGAGAAACAATGGAAATGAAAGTGTGTAAATAGCGTAAAGAAGCGTAGCCGTCAACAATGGCTTAGAAATAACATAAATAGGGTTTCTGGTCGTCCAAGGGTATTTTGGTAATTTGTGGCTTCTAGGGCTTCACGCAGTCATAAAATATTCAAGTCCCACGATCTGAGATCTCCATCGATCGACGTGCAGAGTGCAGCATCGATCGACGCGGCTTTCTCTTCTCGGCAGCTTCCTCTCGCGAGGCAGACTGACCACTCTTCAGTAAAACGGGCATAACTTCTGCTACAGGATGCTGATTGACCTGAGACCGGTGGCATTGGAAAGCTAACGAAAAGATATATCTTGTGTACAAATATAGGCTCAATCTAACGGTCGGAAGGTCTCCATCCATAGCTAAACATCTGACGCGTCTGTGCAACTCTGCACCTCCAAAGGCTCCAAAAGACTCCAAAATCACCATATTTCTCCTAAATGTCCCTGAACCTGTAAATACTATAAATAGACTCCAAAACATAATAATTGTATCTTAAAACACTTTAAAACACTTATAGACCATGATTAAAAATGGGTAAAATATATGGTTTATCACCATATAATTTATAGTATCTTTCACTCATAGAGTTTCATGATCAAGTCACATACTTGATAACCTATAAGAATGATAGAAATTATTTTTGGACATTTATTTAATTATCCAGTAATCAAATAAATCTGAAACAATTTCATTTGTTTGAATACATAATCAAATGTATGTCAATATGAACATCATATCATAAACATAAAGTCTCCTACTAAAATCAAGATCACATCTTAAGATACTTAATACCCATGGCTGCAGTATGACTCTCATACTTAGGCCATGGAAGAGGCTTGGTCAACGGATCAACAACATTTGCATCCATTGAGAATATGCTATGGTGCTTTGCTTGGAACTCTTCCAACTCACTGTAGGGGTCAAAAACGGTTACGACAAATTTAACATTCAAAACGTCCGAGGAAGAAAATAAGAATTTCTTCCAAGGGTACTTTTCGAAATAGATTCTTCCTTACGAAAAAACTTTACGGAAGAAAAAATCGAGACGTCCGACGAAAGCTCGAAACAGGTCGTTACGCAGCGACCGAACGTCCGTCCCGCTCGGTCGCTACGTAGCGGCCGAGCTCGGCCAAGCTCGGTCGCTACGTAGCGACAGAGCGATCGTCCCGCTCGGTCGCTACGTAGCGACCGAGCTCAAGCCAAAGCTCAGTCGCTACGTAGCGACCGAGCGCTCATCCCGCTCGGTCGCTACGTAGCGACCGAGCTCGAGCCAAAGCTCGGTCGCTCGTCCCGCTCGGTCGCTATGTAGCGACCGAGCTCAAGCCAAAGCTCGGTCGCTACGTAGCGACCGAGCTCGGCAAAGCTCGGTCGCTACGTCGTCCTGCTCGGTCGCTACTTAGCGACCAAGCTCAAGCCTACGTAGCGACCGAGCGTTCGTCCCGCTCGGTCGCTACGTAGCGACCGAGCTCAAGCCAAAGCTCGGTCGCTACGTAGCGACCGAGCGCTCGTCCCGCTCGGTCGCTACGTAGCGACCAGGCTCGAGCCGAAGTTCAGTCGCTGTGTAGCGATTGAACTCTTCCGAACATCGACATACATCAATCCATGCATTCTCGTCAAACCTTCGAATGCTATCTCCCGAAGACCGTAGCAAGCTCAGTCCATGTTTTCCGCTATTCTAACTCATCGATCAAACTTTGCGAATTAAAAACCGCGGAAAGTTCGTTCTTTATCAAAAGAAATCGTAGTAAACGTGTCGAGTCGGAAGACAGCCCAAAGGGACCTAAAACACGACTCGAGGCCCATCCTACGATTTCTTAACTAAAAGCCCGTGAACCACAGTACGGTTTACGCTTGGTCCACAAGGAAGGATAAATGTCAAGTTTCCGCGGATAAATACGGAAGTTTTGAAGATAATTGTGAAGATCGGGAAAATGGAATATCTCCATTTTTATGCTATGACGGCGTAAGGGCAGAAGAGTAAAAGCGTAAACCGACCTTGGAGCTAGTATATAAGGAGTCCTAGGCGAGGAGCATGAAGGGGAGAACTTTTTCAGAGCAAACTTAGCACTTAGAGCGATTTAGGCATTTTTCCGTTTTTGTTATTTCGAGCTGCGAATCAATTAGGTTTAGCCGTCTTAGGGTTGATAGAACTAGGAATCTCGCCGACAGCTCTCGAGCCCAGGCTTATACCTTGTTGTAAACGCTCATACGCAAATTCGGAAATAAGATCTTCTTTGCTCTCTCTTGCGATTTCTTATACTTTATCATTGTTATTCTCGTGTTCTGATTGCTTGACGTGTGGTAATTAGCAGATATCTGGGTCCTCTGGAAAATTAGGGTTTTCCTAGTTTCCTTATTTAAACGGAAATAGACAGTGCAAATTTCAGTTCCCACAGTTTGGCGCTAGAAGAAGGTATGCAAGAGCCACTCAACGATCGCAAAAGCCACTCAACGATCAGGAACGGTATGCAAGATTCGATGTGTGCGAACGTCATCTCATTCAAGGGGGGAGAAAGGATCGATCGAGCCAAACCTCAAAACGATCTCCTTGTTATCGAGTTGACGATTCGAGATATCGACGTCGCTAGAGTGCTAATCGATACCGGTAGCTCGGCCGATATCATCTTCAAAGACACTCTTGAAAAGATGGGGATCAATCAATCCGAAGTCACGAAATGCCCAAGCCCACTGCTAGGACTTTCGGGGGAAACGACCATGGCCTATGGATCGATTAGACTCGCTGTCAAAGCCGGAACCGTGACGAACGTCACAGAGTTTCTAGTCGTTGACCGCCCCGCATCTTACAACGTTATCATGGGAACGCCATGGCTGAACACCATGCGCGCAATCCCATCAACCTACCATCTTTGCCTCAAGTTCCCGACCCCTTACGGAGTCGAGGTAATTTGGGGAAATCCGAGAGTTTCACAGGTTTGTTTCGCCGCGGAACTAAAGCGAAAGAGACCGATCCTCGAAATCATTCCTAGGAAAGCGTAGAAAAAGACCTCCAGCAAAGATACGCGAAGTCAGGATTCAGCGGAATTCTTCTGGCAGTCTCGCAGCATCGCAGCCCTAGATGAAAAACGCGAGCCAACATGCGAACCCGTGGTAACGATCTGTCTCGACGAAGCCTTCCCAGAACGCTGCATTGAGATTGGAGCCAATCTCCACGAGCCTTTAAGGACAGAACTCATAACCTGTCTTAAAAAGAACCTTAATACTTTTGCATGGGCTGCGGAAGATATGCCGGGAATCGACATTAACATAACATGTCACGAGCTGAATATCGACCCAACATTCAAACCCGTCAAACAGAAAAGACGGAAGCTAGGACCCGAATGTGCTGCCGCAGTAAACGATGAGGTCGAAAAATTGCTTAAAGTTGGGTCGATAACAGAAGTAAGATACCCGGACTGGCTCGCCAACCCCGTAGTAGTCAAGAAGAAGAATGGGAAGTGGCGAGTTTGCGTGGATTTTACCGACCTAAACAAGGCATGTCCAAAGGATAGCTTCCCTCTACCACATATCGATCAATTGGTAGAAGCAACGGCGGGCAACGAACTCTTATCCTTCATGGATGCCTTCTCAGGTTATAATCAAATTAGGATGAATCCCGACGATCGTGAGAAGACTGCGTTCATTACCGATCGCGGAACTTATTGCTATAAGGTAATGCCCTTCGGCCTCAAAAACGCTGGTGCAACTTACCAACGACTCGTGAACCGAATGTTCTCCAAACAACTCGGAAAAACGATGGAGATTTATATCGACGACATGCTCGTCAAATCCTTCAAAGCAAGAGATCACGTGTCACATCTCGAAGAATGCTTTGCACAACTAAATTCCCATAACATGAAGCTCAACCCGACAAAATGTAGATTCGCCGTGGCATCAGGGGAATTCCTTGGCTACTTGGTCACATACCGCGGCATCGAAGCAAATCTAAAACAGATCAACGCACTAATCGAGATGGCTTCACCAAAGAATAAGCGGGAAGTCCAAAGACTGACCGGCAGAATCGCAGCGCTTAACCGATTTATTTTACGATCAACAGATAAGTGCCTGCCCTTTTACGACGTCCTGCGAGGAAATAAAAAATTTGAATGGTCGGAAGAGTGCGAAAACGCCTTCCAACAGCTGAAGCGATATTTAGCTACTCCTCCAGTCCTTGCAAAACCCGTGGAAAGGGAGCCTTTATTCTTGTACATCGCTGTATCAGCAACGGCCGTAAGCGGAGTCCTGATCAGGGAAGAACGCGGGGAGCAGAAACCTATTTTCTACATAAGCAAAACCTTGCTGGATGCCGAATCTAGGTATCCATTGATGGAAAAATTGGCATGCGCGGTCGTAACATCGGCCCAAAAACTAAGACCATATTTCCAATCCCACACAATCGTCATCCTCACGACTTTTCACTTACGGACATTTTTGCATAGCCCAAGTCAATCAGGCCGACTGCCTAAGTGGGCGGTCGAGTTGAGCGAGTATGACATCGAATACTGACCGAGGACGAGCGCAAAATCACAAGTGCTCGCAGACTTCTTGGTCGAACTTCCAACGGGAACAATAACCAATGAGGAACCAAACTCCACCTGGCTCCTCCACGTCGACGGATCCTCATCCAAGCAAGGATCAGGTATCGGAATCCGTCTCACATCTCCAACGAGCGAGATCTTGGAACAATCGTTCAGGCTGGAATTCCATGCCTCAAACAACGAGGTCGAATACGAAGCATTAATCGCAGAACTACGTTTGGCTCACGGCTTAAAAATACGTAATCTCCACGCTTACTGCGACTCCCAGTTAGTGGCCAGTCAATTCAGCGGAGAGTATGAAGCCAGAGACGAAAAGATGGACGCGTACCTCAAACTAGTCCAAGGTCTAGCTCAAGACTTCGAGTGTTTTGCCCTTACGCGGATCCCCCGTTCCGAGAATGTCCAGGCGGACGCCCTCGCAGCCCTAGCATCAAGTTCTGATCCAGGACTCAAAAGGGTAATTCCGGTCGAGTTCATCGAACATCCGAGCATCGGACCACCAATCGTTGTCAATCTCATAGAGGGTCAAGATGACGAGGAAGAAGAAATTACGATACCGCCACCATCGGAGCAATCTGATTACGGCTGTGATACCCCATGGCTTCAGACGATTCGAGACTACATTGTCGACGGACAACTGCCCGCCGAAAAATGGGCAGCTCGCAAGGTCCGAACACAGGCCGCACGCTACGTAACAATGGACGGCGAAATCTACAAATGGAGATTCTCCGGACCACTCATGACGTGCCTGGAAGGAGAAAAGGCGAGAAAAGTAATGGAGGAAATACATTCCGGCTCCTGCGGCAACCATTCCGGCGGAAGATCACTAGCCGTGAAAATCAAATGCCATGGATACTATTGGCCAACAATGATCGGAGATTGCGAGAAATTCGAACGAAAATGCGAAAAATGCCAAAGGCATGCACCAACCATCCGACAACCGGCCGAAGTTCTTTCCTCCATCACATCGCCCTACCCCTTTATGCGCTGAGCTATGGATATTTTCGGACCTCTGCATAATTCAAAGCAAAAGCGTTTCCTTCTAGTCCTTACCGATTTTTTCTCAAAATGGGTAGAGGCGGACTCGTACGCAAGTATAAAGGACGTCCAATTCGAGAATTTCGTATGGAAAAACATCATCTGTAGGCATGGAGTTCCTTACGAGATTGTAACCGATAACGGGTCTCAGTTCATCTCCACCCGATTCGAGGCATTCTGTGAAAAATGGAAGATACGACTCAACAAGTCAACTCCCAGATATCCGCAGTGCAACAGACAGGCTGAAACAATCAACAGGACCATTCTCGACGGACTGAAGAAACGCTTAGAGGCCAAAAAAGGCAGATGGGCCGACGAACTCGAAGGAGTCCTCTGGTCTCACCGTACCACCCCAAAGCGAGCAACAGGAGAAACTCCCTTCGCTCTGGTATACGGCACGGAATGCATGATTCCCGCGGAAGTAGAATTTCCCGGTGTTCGAAGAAGGTTATTACCCCAACGAGAGGAACTCAACGATGCTATGCTCTTGGATGATCTCGACCTCATTAACAAGCGCCGAGATCGAGCGCTCATCCGAATTCAAAACTAACAGCACGCCGCTGCAAAATACTATAATTCCAACGTACGAAATCGTAGGTTCAATCAGGGAGATCTGGTCCTTCGCAAAGTCTTCCAAAACACCGCTGAACGAAACGCGGGAAAACTCGGAGCAAACTGGGAAGCTCCCTATAAAATCGAAAAAGTCGTCCGACCAGGTTCTTACGAAATAGCCAACATGCAGGGTATAAAAATTCCTAGAACCTGGAACGCGATGCATCTCAAAAAATATTATCACTAAACAAACCAACCCGCAATCACTGAAGTACGAGACGGCTTGATCTCCGCAAAGAGTACGTAGGCAGTTTGTCGAAAGGCAAATTCAGCTGTCCCCCTCATTAAAAAAGGGGGGAGTGGGTACGTATACTCGCATACTCCCAAAAATCGAAAAAATTTCTTACCACGCTCTTGCTGTTTTCGACCTATCAAAACATCCTCACCCGTAAAATCGGAACGAGGTCTTCAGAAATTAGTCGGCCGCTTGGGAGAAGCAACCTTTAGCATCGCGAGACGTCGCAAAAGATGCCTCAAAGGTAATTTCCTCCGAACAAACGAAACCTCCGTCACAAAAAGACATATATATGCACACATTAACACTTATTTTGCGCAAAATATTCAAACACAACGGCACGCGCCACCAAGTCCGATGCTGATCACATCGAACTCACAAACGTCCTAAACAGACATAGCCATCTCACGGAGATGACTCTCTTACATCCGACACAAGGATAATAGCGCTATAAAAGAAATCCGAAATTTTGGTCTAGCACTTCCGGTCTCCGGAGAGATGCTCGATTCATATCAAACAAGTCGTATAAGCCGAGAACCTATCGCGGACTTTACATCGATACGAATCAGGGAGAAATCGCGACAGGAAAAACGATAGCCGGTTAGTCACCGCACAATCCTTAAACCGAAAGTAAACCTAGGTCTTGCCCTAAACCCAGCGCACTGGTCTCTAACATCTCAAAGGCATGATATCGAAAGATAAGAGATTCTTAAACCATGCCTCTATGTTTATGTTCGACACCTTCAGCACCCCCGCAGAGTTCACATCTCGCGGAAGAACTCTCGAAACAGATCTCGAATGAAACATTTCACAATCGAAGAAGGATATGAGACGACAACTCGTCACCTTCCTCCCCACTATTCACAAACTCATAAAAAGCGCTATCCGATTATCGTACCATAAAAAGAAAGCCGCGGAGCGGCAAGGATTCGAAGCAACACACTGCCAGTCCCGAAATACAAACAAGGCCATTCAAGGCCGAAACATAAAAACATAAAAAAAATCTCTCGCAAGAGATCTAACCCAATTCATCCTCAGAACTCACGTCCCCTCTTCACCCGCTGCCTCGTCCGAGCCTGGAGCTGCGCCACCTCCGTTTTCTCCGACCATCGGGTCTTTCCCCTCTGGCTCTTCTGAACACGTCGGAAGGAAGCACGCGGATTTCAGGTCGGACAGGATGAGACCGAAATCTCCATCCTCGGCCGCCATATCTCCCTTGCAGCCAGACAGTCGGGCCTCTTCGGCCTCCAAGGTCGGGGGAGTCTCACTTTGGAACGACCGAACCACGGCCATCCCGCCCTCAATCGTCGCCAAAGCTAGATCCCTGCTCCGGATACACTCGAGGGAACCCAGGAAAGCAGAAATCTTCGCCAAACGAGCTTGAAACTCCGCGCGAAGGGCATCCGTAGCCTCTTGGATCCCGCGGCTTGCTAGTCCCGCGTCACCCTCGATCTGACGCTGGAGTCGACGTACCTCCGAGGATTTAGCCTTACTGGCCTTCTTTTCCTTAAGCAAGGAACTCGCGTCTTCCCAAGGTCCCTCTCGAGCTCTCCTATCGCGACCTCGAGCTTCGACACTTTCGCGGAGTGAGAGTCCTTGACAGCCGTCAGCATGGTCTCAGTTTCAGACCATCTGCCCTGAAGCTCCACCAACTCCCCGGAAAGGCGACAGGTCTCAGAACCACACTCGCTGATCATCCCATCGATCAATGATATGAACTGCAAACGGAAAAAAATCTTAACACTAAACCCGAGAAAGAATGCACAAAAGACGATCGAGAATTCAAACAAGAGAAAAACCTTTCCGCGAAGTCCCAAAGCTAGGCTCGATCCACCTCGCTGCGAAGTCTCCCCGTCGCCACTCTTGGCAAGTTTTCTCTTCCGGCTCTTAGGCTGAGTAGCCAGGACAGCGCTAGGAGCACGCAATGCCAGAACGATTTCTTTCCTGGCTGGAGAAGGAGGCATAGAGTCAGCGGCCTTCTCCTTGTCCTAGACAAGGATCGGAGTCGTGGAAGATCCCGCAGGTAGGGCTTGCGGAAGAGAAGCCATGACCTTGGTCCCCTGACACGGGGCAACGACCTGCGCGGAAGAAGACGGGAACTCGGAGCCAGCTTGAGCTAGTTCTTTCTCGGCTTGGCGACGAACTAGTTTCTCTCGGAAAGAAAGATGATCGGCAACACAAGCCGGCGCTTCAGCCGGAGAAGTTAGAACCGGAGCCGGAGAAGTGGCCTCGCCCATCTCGACGTCGGAATCTCTCTTATCACCTTGGGAGGAAGACATGTTGAAAGGAAAGTTATGAAACTAGAGAGGTTTTTGAAGGAATGAAGAAGGGAAGGTGTGAAGAAAATGAATGACAAGAGCTCACTAATTATAGAAGTATGGGTTCGGAATATTGTCTCGACAACTTTTGTCCGCGGAGTTTAAAATGTGAATTTCGTCCAATACGCTTAACCTTGTCAAAGTCATCTATCCGCCCGCTAGAGTCACAACTCTAACGGGCTGGGGGGCTAACTGTAGGGGTCAAAAACGGTTACGACAAATTTAACATTCAAAACGTCTGAGGAAGAAAATAAGAATTTCTCCGAAGGGTACTTTTCGAAATAGATTCTTCCTTACGAAAAAGCTTTACGGAAGAAAGAATCGAGACGTCCGACGAAAGCTCGAAACAGGTCGTTACGCAGCGACCAAACGTCCATCCCGCTCGGTCGCTACGTAGCGACCGAGCTTGGGCTCGGGCTCGAGCCGAAGTTCGGTCGCTGTGTAGCGATTGAACTCTTCCGAACATCGACAGACGTCAATCCATGCATTCTCGTCAAACCTTCGAATGCTATCTCCCGAAGACCGTAGCAAGCTCAGTCCATGTTTTCCGCTATTCTAACTCATCGATCAAACTTTGCGAATTAAAAACCACGGAAAGTTCGTTCTTTATCAAAAGAAATCGTAGTAAACGTGTCGAGTCGGAAGACGGCCCAAAGGGACCTAAAACACGACTCGAGGCCCATCCTACGATTTCTTAACTAAAAGCCCGTGAACCACAGTACGGTTTACGCTTGGTCCACAAGGAAGGATAAATGTTAAGTTTCCGCGGATAAATACGGAAGGTTTGAAGATAATTGTGAAGATCGGGAAAATGGAATATCTCCATTTTTATGCTATGACGGCTTAAGGGCAGAAGAGAAAAGGCGTAAACCAACCTTGGAGCTAGTATATAAGGAGTCCTAGGCGAGGAGCATGTAGGGGAGAACTTTTTCAGAGCAAACTTAGCACTTAGAGCGATTTAGGCATTTTTCCGTTTTTGTTATTTCGAGCTACGACTCAATTAGGTTTAGCCGTCTTAGGGTTGCTAGAACTAGGAATCTCGCCGACAGCTCTCGAGCCCAGGCTTATACCTTGTTGTAAACGCTCATACGCAAATTCAGAAATAAGATCTTCTTTGCTCTCTCTTGCGATTTCTTATACTTTATCATTGTTATTCTCGTGTTCTGATTGTTTGATGTGTGGTAATTAGCAGATATTCGGGTCCTCTGGGAAATTAGGGTTTTCCTAGTTTCTTTATTTAAACGGAAATCGACTGTGCGAATTTCGGTTCTCACACTCACCACTCTCCATTAAGACAAAAGATGAAACCAACTCGTGATCTAAAATCACCTTTGTCATTTTGAAAAATTGGCATCGCTGTAACCACTTACAACAAGCTCATAAATTCCTCCATAGACCAAGAATTTATCCTTAGTATTTCTCAAATATTTGAGGATATTCTTGACTGTTGTCCAGTGACTTTCATCTGGATCAGATTGGTATCGACTCGTTATGCTCAAAGCACATGCAACATCTGGACGAGTACAGATCATGGCATACATGATAGATCCTTTAGCAGAAGCATATGGCATTTACTCATGCGCTCTCGCTCATCCTGTGTCAAAGGACACTGAGTCTTGCTTATGCCGTGAGACATTGGCAAAAAGCCTTTCTTGGAATCATGCATCTTGAATCTATGTAAGACCTTATCGATATAAGTATCTTGACATAATCCAATAGTCTTATTTAATCTATCTCTATAGATTCTTATTCCAAGGATATATATAGCTTTTTCCATGTCTTTCATTAAGAAATCAAGGCTTATCCATCGTTTTGTAGTACTCACAAAGATCCTACACAAAAATCCCCTAACAAGCGGCACAAAACCTTAACTTTGAGCGAGTTACTGATATCTCCGAGAAAAGTCGTAAAAATGCGTAAATCATAAAACAGCCCAAAAGCGGTCTAAAACATGATTTAGCCCACTTACGACTTAAAACGTGAAGCGGCCAATCTCTATGCGGTTTAACTTTCTTGGAGACTATAATGAAAAAAAACATGATAAAAAAAAAGATTTCTTGAAAGTATAAACTCGAATTCTGACAAATAAGGCAAGATGGAAGAAAAAAGAAGATACGGAATTGAACACACATATTGGGTCTATGGAAAATATGTTTCAATAAACCACATACCTGCACTTTGGGATGTAATGCAAGGATGCCATTTCGATGATACAAAATCCATCATCATGGCCAAATTTTGAACAATATTGGCGGAAAAGCATCATGCATCGCAAAATTTTGGAAGGATTGCAAAGACTTGATCACCATGATTGCAAACCTCGTGCATCGTAAAAAATTTCAACAGAGCTAGATACTATAAAGACTCTTCAAAGTTGATTTCGAGCATTCAAGATATCATAATTACCTCTGATGAAAAATAAAATTTTGGATTTTCTATCTAGGACTGCAAGATCATTTTTAGAAAGCTTTGTTATGTTGGTTATTATATACCGGTCTGATTTTTCTGATCACCTCTACTTTGAGTAATGAAATGACTGTTTGATTTAAAAAAAAACATATGCATTCTGAACTGCTCAAAGGTTATTATATATATAATTTAATAGTTACATTTTAGTTCGTTCATTCAAGATGAAAAACTCAGATCTTAGATTTTGGTGGTGCTGGTGGTGCCCAAGGGCTTTCTTTCCTGCTAGGTCCCATCGGTGGAATAGGAAAATTCTTAGGTAACATTCCAAAAACGAGACGTTGTGATGGTGACCAAAAATTCATATTATCCCTGGTTGGAATCACCGGAGGTTCTTTGGGACTAGGTCCAGAGGGTGGGATTGGCCGTCCTGTGTATCGTGATGGATCATCTGACCTTATAAGCGAATTTTCCAAGTTTGTCTCAGTGGCTTCAAGAAAACCAGCGAAGAGGAGAACACAGATAGTTACTACAGGAAACAAATTTGATTTCGTCATTTGATAATATACTTTTGATAATGTAAAATCTAGTGATCAAGTTTAATCCGGCTTTATAGTACTGCTGAGAAAAACTATCTTATATAAAGAATAATATTTTCAAAAACAAGTATGGTAATTTACTAATACCATGACTCAGTATGGTGTTGGAAAACGTTGACCCAAATATTAGTCTGGTTGTAATATCTTTTTTTTTTTGAATAAATCTACTTTAATTTTTGTAAAAGGAAATATAATTTTGTTCTAGTCAACATGTTTGACTGAACCTTTTTATAGTCAACATGTTTGACTGAACCTTTTTATAATCAATACTATTAAAAGGGATGGAGTTTTAAAAAATCCACTTATGCAAAGTTGTTGGATCTATTCATTAACTATTTGTTATTTTTTGATATTTCCTTTATTTTCTCTAACTATACCATAGTCTAAATAATTTATTCTTTATTATGCTGAGATTTGTCCTTATTATTCTGAGATTTTGTATGTATTTTTTATCAACCTGAGATTTTCGTATGTTTGGTTGGTTTATATGCCTTTCACCAAGTGTAATATTTACTATTTTTTTTAAAAAATAAAATATTTACCGCTTTTTGCCTTTTTATTTATTTTAAAATACCACAAGAAAATGGCTAACCAAATAAATTTACCTTATAAACTGAAACATGTGTTCGTACTACAATCTACACGTGCAAATTAACACGTTCGACTAACATATGATTCTGGTTAAATCACAATCACGATATTTTGTGTATGTTCCCGCGATGAGCAATAATTTCGTATTTCATCAGTTTCATTTGTAACAAATATTATAATTTGCTTCTTCAGTATAAAATCTTCTCACTAACATTAAAAATAATAATAATTTGAACTATAAAAACATGTAAAATCTGTACGTCAACATATAAATCTTTTGGGCATGTGAATTTAAGGATGTAGGTGGTTCCAGTTTCAAAAATTATTAGTCGACGATTGGTGAGACTTGAGATTACTTGGTTTATCGGTTCAACTTCTGGTAATCATTTTAAATATATAGTAATAGAAAATAAAAAAATAATTATTATAAAATATTTTTATTTAATATAGGTTTAAGAACTATATTAAAAACCCTATAAATCTGTACTATTAAATTAGCCAAAAATACGTAAATTAATCTCAGCTCTCACCAGTTTAACAAATGTAATTATTATAAATGCACACAAATAATAATGAGAAATACAATAAGCATGGCCATAGAATCTTCGGGTTGGTACAGATCGGTTCATTTCGGATTCTAGATATTTGGACTTAATTAGGTATTTGAAATTCTTTTGTTTGGGTTTAGGTTGGTCTTTTTTATAGATTTATATCCATAATTCAAATACCTATAAAATATCTGTAATTTGAATACATAATAGGTCTGGATCAGTTCGAATATTTAAGACTCGAAAAAGATTTAAAATACCCAAAAAATTGAAAATTACTCGAAAACCCGAAAAATACCTTACACAAAAACATACCCGAAAACTCAAATGATTACCCAAAAATATTTCTATCACACACTTCGTAATATAATAATGTACAATAATCACAAAATATTATTCCTATCAAAATTTATATATAATCCAAAATAACCCGCGCTTTTGAAGCGCGGGTCAAAATCTAGTGACATATTTAAAGCATATGGACTAGGGGTGTTCAAAATTCAGACTTTGTTCTCGTATAGTTTGTTCTTTTTGGTTTTGGGTTATAAATATATAAAACTTACTATTGGTTTTATTTTTATATATTGATGAGGTATATAAGTGTTTCTTATGGGTGTTGCTGGCATCATGGATTTAATACAAATGAAGTTTGTTGGCTATCTATTTTAGAATATTAAGGAGGAAGTAAAACAAAATTCAGTGAAGTACTAAGGATAAAAAAAGGATAATCTTACGCGCTTAAGTACAACAACGATATAGAGAAAATAATGAGCCGAAACCACTGGTTATATAGACAACAATGATAGACCATATATTTTACCCATTTTTAATTATGGTCTATAAGTGTTTTAAAGTGTTTTAAGATATAATTATTATGTTTTGGAGTCTATTTAGAGTATTTATAGATTCAGGGACGTTTAGGAGAAATATGGTGATTTTAGAGTCTTTTGGAGCCTTTGGAGGTGTAGAATTGCACAGACGCGTCAGATGTTTAGCTATGGATGGAGACCTTCCGACCGTTAGATTGAGTTTTGACACAAGATAGATCTTTGAGTTAGCTTTCCAATGCCACCGGTCTCAGGTCAATCAGCATCCTGTAGCAGAAGTTATGCCCGTTTTACTGAAGAGTGGTCAGTCTGCCTCGCGAGAGGAAGCTGCCGAGAAGAGAAAGCCGCGTCGATCGATGCAGCACTCTGCACATCGATCGATGGAGATCCAGATTGTGGGCCTTGTATATTTTATGACTGCGTGAAGCCCTAGATGCCACAAATTACCAGAATGCCCTTGGACGACCAGAAACCATATTTATGTTATTTTTAAGCCATTGTTGACGGCTACCACTTCTACACGCTTTACAGACTTCTTTACGCTTTCATTTCCATTGTTTCTCTGAGAGGATAGAAGGGAGAAACTCCTATCAGAGTCCTCCTGGAACTCCATTGATTTTCTTATCTATTCCATTTTCAGTTTTACATCTATTTCATCTATGATTTCTGTGACAAACTTCATGTCTGAATAGATCCACATGTTAGGTTTAGGGTTCAGATAGGTTTGTGGGATTAGCCCCAAACTATAGATCTGCCTTGTTGTGATATTCATGATAGATTTGTATTCATTGCTTGTTTTAGAGTAATTAACTAGAACTTGATCATAGGATTGCATACTCAAGCACCCTTGTTATCCCATCCTGACATCTATCTATCATATTAGGACTGCTAGAGAGGGCTAACCGCCAATTTATTATCTTAATAGGGCATTTCATACTCGCGCATAGGCCTGGCTAGAACCCGTCGATCGATTTCCTCAACTGACAATCGATCGACGTTGGCAAAGGTGTATCGGTCGACGTCTTAATAGACCATCGATCGACACTCTCTCGTTGTCGGCATACTAACCGTTGGGACACGAGATCTAGCTTGTTAACCAGTGGTACATGCGACAGCTGATCACTGAGTTAAGCGAATGAGCTCTAACATATCATGCATGCAACAATTAGGCATCTATAGATATTATAATCTCCAACACCTGAATAGAAACCCTAGATCTAGCAACCATCCTTCCATCGAACTACTCCTTGCCAAGCTGAACAATTACCTTGTTCATCTTGTTTATTGCTTTATTTATTACTTGCTTTATTTACTGATTTAAAACCTATTAGCCTAGTTTAATCATATAACTATTAGATCTAATCGGTTCCCTAGCTCCTTGTGGATTCGATCCCTAAGTACTATAACTCGACATTTTTTGATGAGACTAACACTCTTTAGGGTAATTTGAGTGATATCAAATTTGGCGCCGTTGCCGGGGAGCTTTGATCGCCATTAGATCTTGTTTAATTAGATTTAGTCTAGGCTTTGTTACTGTTCGAAAAAACTCATAAAATTTTTTTTCTTCTATTTCAGGTACATACATAACAGTACCAGAGCAATGAAGAGAAGATTTCTAGATCATTCAAGGAAGGAGCCTGCTGGTTTATGCACGATCCGTAAGTCTAAGAGGGAATTATCGATCGACACCCTCCAAGCAGCATTGATCGATAGCGTGAGCCAAGCATCGAACGACACTATTCATCATGTGTCGGAAAATAATATTCATCGCTGTACTATTCATACAGGTACTGTTCATCATAATACTATTCATCGCGGTACTATTTATCACGACACTATTTACCTCCCGTCGATCGACACTGTTCATCCCGTGTCGGTCGACACTATTCATATCCCGTCGATCGACACTGTTCATCCTGCGGCGATCGACACTGTTCATCCCGTGTCGGTCGACAGTATTCATGTCCCATCGATCGACACTGTTCATCCCGTGTCGGTCGACACTATTCTTCTTCCGTCGATCGACACTGTTCATATTCCGTCGCTCGACACTGTTCACCCGAACACTGTTCATCGCGACACTGTTCATCCGAACACTGTTCATCGAAACAATATTCATCGCGGCACTGTTCCTCCAATGACGAACACCACTTACGGAGAGACAGAGAAGGTCGAAGCGCTCATACTTAAGATCGACAAGAAAGGTATTTGGCGAGACGAAGAAGGCCGCCCTTGCAGCCTCACAGGACAATTGATTAATGCAGAGGGTAGTGTAATCCCTGATGTAATTGATGTGGCTGAGACGAAAACCTTTAATTTGACAAGTCAATGGTATGATTGGGGAAGTGAGGATCCATTTTACGGTCTTCCTCATGAGGATCCCAAAGATCTTATCAAGAGACTTGAGGAGTTAACCTCAGCAAACAAGCACGATGAAATATCTGCAGACCACATTATCTGCAAGATCTTCCCCTATTGTTTATCTTGAGATGCTTTTAGCTGGTTCAGTAAGCTGCAACCAAGATCTCTAACCTGCTGGGAAGACATCAAAGAAGCCTTCATAGACAAATTTTTCAGCGAGGCTGTAGAAACTCGAAGTAAAAGGCTTGATTACATGATTAAAGAACGGGAGAAAGGAATGTTGGGGTCAAAAACGGTTACGACGGAATTACCACCCGAAAATCCTCAGAGATCGTATTTCCGAAAGAGTTAGTAAAAGAAGGGATGTAATTTTCGTAAAAATAACCTATACGAGGTTATTTTTACGAAGAAGTATTCTTTGGGATTCAAACCGAACGATCGTCCCGCTCGGTTGCTACGTAGCGACCGAGCTCGGGCCAAAGCTCGGTCGCTACGTAGCGACCGAGTGATCGTCCCGCTCGGTCGCTACGTAGCGACCGAGCTCAGCCAAGCTCGGTCGCTACGTAGCGACCGAGCGATCGTCCCGCTCGGTCGCTACGTAGCGACCGAGCTCGAGCCAAAGCTCGGTCGCTACGTAGCGACCGAGCGATCGTCCCGCTCGGTCGCTACATAGCGACCGAGCTCAGCCAAGCTCGGTCGCTACGTAGGACCGAGCGATCGTCCCGCTCGGTCGCTACGTAGCGACCGAGCTCGAGCCAAAGCTCGATCGCTCGGTCGCTACATAGCGACCGAGCTCGAGCCAAAGCTCGGTCGCTACGTAGACCGAGCGATCGTCCCGCTCGGTCGCTACGTAGCGACCGAGCTCAAGCCGAAGCTCGGTCGCTACGTAGCGACCGAGCACTCGTTTCGCTCGGTCGCTACATAGCGACCGGGCTCGAGCCAAAGTTCGGTCGCTGTGTAGCGATTGAACCTTTCCGAACATCGATACGACACCAGTCCTTGCATTCTCGTCAAACCTTCGAATGCTATCTCCCGAAGACCGTAGCAAGCTCAGTCCATGTTTCCCGCTATTCTAATTCATCGATCAAACTTCGCGGATTAGAAACCGCGGAAAACTCGTAGTAAACGTGTCGAGTCGGAAGACGGCCCAAAGGGACCTAAAACACGACTCGAGGCCCATCCTACGATTTTTCTTAACCAAAAGCCCGTGAACCACAGCATGGTTCGCGCTTGGCCCACGAGGAAGGATAAATGTCAAGTTTCCGCGGATAAATACGGAAGTTTTGAAGATAATTGTGAAGATCGGGAAAAATGGAATATCTCCATTTTTATGCTATGACGGCTTAAGGGCAGAAGAGTAAAAGCGTAAACCGACCTTGGAGCTAGTATATAAGGAGTCCTAGGCGAGGAGCAGAGAGAGGAACTTTTTCAGAGCAAACTTAGCACTTAGAGCGATTTAGGCAACTTTCCGTTTTTGTTATTTCGAGCTGCGACTCAATTAGGTTTAGCCGTCTTAGGGTTGCTAGAACTAGGAATCTCGCCGACAGCTCTCGAGCCCAGGCTTATACCTTGTTGTAACGCTCATACGCAGATTCGGAATAAGATCTACTTTGCTCTCTTTTCGATTTCTTATTTTTATCGTTGTTATTCTCGTGTTCTGATTGCTTGACGTGTGGTAATTAACAGATATCCGGGTCCTCTGGGAAACTAGGGTTTTCTTAGTTTCCTTATTTAAACGGAAATCGACAGTGCGAATTTCGGTTCCCACAGTTTGGCGCTAGAAGGAGGGGGCCTTACGGATCAATCTAACCCGCAAAAGCCACACACAGTCAGACATGTCAACCAACGACGCGGATAACGTGCAAACTCCCCTTAACGGAGGCAGCGGCACCGATCTCCACACTCCGGTAGCGGACGTATCTGCGGCCAACGCGCAAGCCAACGCCGCGACTCTCGAGGAGTTTAAAAAGATGTTCGCCACCTATGAAAAAAGGTCGGAAGAACAGGATAAGCTCGTGAATACCTTGACCAAACAGGTTGAAACCTTAACGGCAAGGACCCAAGCTATCCGTCCCCGCGGAACCACCAAAATCCGCGGGAAGAGGCTCGATTTCGCCACCCCACTCGATAGAGCAGGAGCCGCGCGGGAACGACCTTCCGGTCAAAACCCCAGCGAGAAGTCTCCCATCGAGAAGGGGAACTCTGAAAGTCTTCCGCTCCCTGCAAAGGACTCGGAGGATAACGAAGCCGAACACATTGACCTGGATCCTAGCGATGTCTCCAACGACACCGACGAGGATGTCGACAGACATCCAAGAAGGACCAGAAGCCGATCCGCTCGGGAAGGCTCCCCGTTCGAAAAACCAATGACGGAAGAAGAAGAAGTCGCCTATTGGAACGAACAAGAGGAGCTGGCCGAAAGGCAAACCGAGCTCACTCGCAGTAAGCGCCGACAGGCTCGGAAATCCACTGACGAGACATCGGATATCCGCGATCTTCGCGACTACATCACCAAGACTGCGGCAGAAGTGAGAGCCGTAAAGTCTCAAATCCATCATGCTACTAGTGCTGCCCCCGAGATCGATCGACTGCTGGAAGGAGCTCGAAAGACCCCCTTTACCAGTCGCATTTCGGACATGAGGGTGTCCGATCCGGGAAAGATCAAAGTACCGAAGTACGATGGTACGGCCGATCCGAAAGCGCACCTTCAGGCTTTCCACATCGCGATGGGAAGAGCAAGACTGAAGGACGGCGAAAAGGATGCCGGCTATTGCCGCCTGTTCGTCGAAAATCTTGAAGGAGCAGCGCTCGAATGGTTCGCACGCCTTCGTCGCAACACCATCGGGAGTTTTCGACAGCTCGCATCGGAATTCCTCAAACAGTACTCTGTATTCATAGACAGGGAAACCTCCGATGTTGATCTCTGGAGTCTCTCCCAGAGGGAAGACGAACCCCTCCGCGAGTTTATCAGTCGGTTCAAACTGATAATGTCCAGGGTCAGCGGGATAAGCGACAAAGTGGCCATCGACGCGCTGAGAAAGACGCTCTGGTACAAGTCGAAATTCAGAAAATGGATAACTCTCGACAAACCGCGAACGATCCAGGACGCCCTCCACAAAGCAACGGACTATATCATAGTGGAGGAAGAAACTAAAGTCTTATCGCAAAAACATAAGCCGGCAAGACCATCCTCGAAAGACGCAGATCCGAAGGGGAAAAAGAAGAACTCTCGTAACGACAAGTACGTCCATCACGAGGGGGAAGATCTCCAAGGAGCGCATAACTATGCGATCAATTCGGATCAAGGCCGGACCACGGGCAACACATGGACTCGCAATCAAGGGTATGACGAGAACACCTTCTGCGAGTTCCACCAATCCCGAGGACACTCCACGACTAATTGCAAAGTCTTAGGAGCAAGACTGGCCGCGAAGCTGCTCGCTGGAGAGCTTTCGGAAGTAACTAGCGTCAAGGATCTCATCCTCGATTCTGATCGGCCTCCAAAGACGGACAGAAATCCGCCCGCCGAAAAATCTCCTCAACGAAACCAACCTGGGGATAAACGCGGTAGGAGGCCGGATGACAAAGGGAACGATAACAATCGTCGCAGAGTCAATATGATCATCGGAGGATCTCAATACTGCGGCGATACCGTGTCAGCCATCAAGGCTTACCAACGGAAGGCAGAATCAAGCGCAAATTGGCCTACATGGTCTCCTCCTCGAGACGGCCAAAGTTGCTCGATCACCTTCACGGAGGAAGAAGCCGGCGGTATCGACCAACCTCACTGCGACCCGCTCGTCATAGATCTCGTCATACGAGATTTAGAAGTCGGAAGGGTACTCGTCGATACGGGAAGCACGGTCAACGTAATCTTCCGCGACACTCTCAAGCGGATGAGTATCGAACTCGGAGAGGTAATTCCGACGCCAAAACCACTCACGGGTTTTTCAGGCGAAGTGTCGATGACTCTCGGATCAATCCAATTGCCAGTCATGGCCAAGGAGATCACGAAAATCGTCGAATTCGCGGTAGTCGACCATCCCGCTATCTACAACGTGATCATGGGAACCCCATGGCTCAACGCCATGCAGGCAGTTCCGTCAACTTACCACCTGGGTCTCAAGTTCCCAACGCCGAGCGGAGTCGCGGCCATCTGGGGATGCCAAAAACAGTCGCGACTATGCTTCCTCGCGGAGCATAAGTTAAGGCAAATCACGGCTTCTGCAAACGGCAAACGCGCGAAGATAGATCGATCTTCGGCCAAAAGCGCCCCGCACAAGGACGAAGTAAAATCGTCTGTCAACGCAAACGCATCGGACGTCGAAGCTCGACATAAATCCGAAGCCCACGCGACAACTCAACCGGAACATCCGGAAAATAGCGTCGACCCAGCCACGATCGACACGGTCAAGGCGGACATCGCGACACCAACCGCCGAGTAAGAACACTCGCGGCATGAAACAGAACTACGAGATGGCTTGATCCTCGAAAGGGGTACGTAGGCAGCTTGTCAAAAGACGAGTTCAGCTATCCCCCTCTCTAAAAAGGGGGGGGGGGAGTGGGTGCGTATACTCGTATACTCCCACAATCGCCATTATTGTAATCGAGTTTTTAGAAACATAAAATTTTTTACAATATACACTGTCTTTTTATCGAAAACGCTTACGCTTCAGTTTACGCTCGTCTGCGGCCTCATCCGGCCCAAAAATCGTAAAGATTATCACCTTTCAAACACGCAAAAATACACGCATAATCCTCGAAAATAACTGCGAGACGTCGCAAAAAGTTAAAATTCGAGGACAATGCTAAACAAATTGTCCGAACGCGACCACCAAAAACCTTACACCCCGTTCGTCGATTGGCCCCGACGAACACGCCAGCCGTCTTAAACAAACGCAATCCGATCACTCTTTTGATCTTTAAAAACGTCCAGCACAAGGACAAAAGCGCGCTACAACAAAAATCCGAAATTTTGGTTTAGCACTTCCAGTTGATTCTGAGAAGATGCTCGATTCGTACCATACAAGTCATATAAGCCGAGAACATATCGCGGACTTTAAACCGGTGCGAGTCAGGAAGAAATCGCAACAGGAAAAACGATAGCCGGCTAGTCACCGCACAAACCTTAACCGAAAGTAAACCTAGGTCTTGCCCTAAACCCAACGCTCTGGTCTCAAACATCTCAAGGCATGATATCTAAAAGATACGAGATCATAAACCATGCCTCTCCGTTCGTATCTCAATGTTCTCGAAAATCGTAAAGACAGATAAATTTTTACGAAAATCACGAACGAACCAACAGATTGAACGTCTAATTAGAACTACATACGAGACGACAACTCGTATTTACTTCAACCCTACTCAGGAAAAACTCGAAACAAAACATTTATCATATAAATAAACCGCGTAAAGCGGCAAGGGATTCAAAGCCACCAACGGCCAGTCCCGGAAATACAAATACGGCCATCTTGGCCTAAACGAAATCCAAATTCAAAGGGCCACATTCGGCCGAAAACAAGGATAACTGATCCATCCCTCATAATCCAAAGTCAAAGTCCCCGGACAACGAAGCACCAAACGCATCCGCAGGACGATCCACTTCCTCGCCACCATCGTGAAAATCGATCGGGACCTCCTCGGTATCAGGAGAAACCGGGATGGAATCCCAGAACCCTTGAATCCTCTCGTCGATCGGAGGGATAAGCGCCTCAGCGTGGGCACGGTCACTCATCCCACTCTTCATCAAGCTCATTTCCTCTTCAAACACATAGTCGTCGGCTTGCGTCCTCCAAAGACTTCCGACCGAACCACGGCACTCGCGAAAGTCGCCCACCGAGGTAAAGGCATTCTTAAGGTTCCCGTACTCAACCTGGAACTGAGATGCGCGAGTCTTCATCACCTCGACGATTTCTCTTTTGCCTTTCCTCTCCGCTCTACGAACAGCCCGCGCATGATCACGAGTAAGCTGTGCCTCTCGCTCCAGCATCTCGCCTTGCACGCGAGCGAGATCCCGCTCCGCTTTCTCCGCCTTGAAGCGGTAGACCATGGCTTCTCTATGACCCGCCTCGATGGCCGAGCCCAGCAAGCTCAGGCCCTGCAAAATCGATGGCGTGTTACAAATCCATACATAGGATAATCACTAAAAAATTCCCAAAAAAAAACTAACCCCATTGATGATGCGAGATCCTTCCGCAACGACTCTCGGCCTCGCCGATTCTTTCGTAGGAGGAGGAGCATCGAAACCCGATGGCAGCCCAGCAAAGAAATCATCGAAGTCCGGAATGGGGGCCTCGCTCGAACCGCTTCCGTCGCCGTAAGCAAGGTTCGGATCCCATCCTGGAAGCATAGAGTCGTCCATCGAAAACTCTATGTCGCCAAGATCGACATCTTTTCCCTTCCAAGAGCTCGACTCCGGCGCAGCTGTCGGAGCTTCGACGGGATTCTGGTCGTCGGGTTCGGAGTCGCTTCCCGTATCCGCGTCCAAAGCTGGACCAGGTTGCACAAATTTCAGTGCCTTCCGAACCCTTCTCGGCGTGAAAGAAGTCCAGAAGAAGGGACCATTCCTGAGAAGATCCCTCACCGCGATAATGTCCTCAGGGAACGGAGCAAGAGGATTGATGAAGGGACGATTGTTCGGCAACCTCCGGAACAGTGGAATGCAACTCTCTTCGACGGACGCAGCGTCCAAACGAACAAAGAAAAAGAACTTCTTCCACGAGTTGAAGTTCGAAATGAACTTCTTAACCACCGACATAAATTTCCGAGGGACAAACCTATGCTTATCCGTATCCTTGACAAGTTGAAGCCTCAAAAGCGCTTCATAATGATCGACGGAAAGGGAAAGGCCATGCTCATAGCTTAGGATCAAGATCCCAATAAGGTGCTGAATGGCAAGGGGTGTCAACTGACTTATCGCGACTTCGAAGCGGTCCAACACTCGGACGAGAATTTCGGGTATGGGGAACCAGAGGCGACAACGCACTATGAACGCCTCATAACAAGTAAAGTAACCCTCCGGGGGGTTGTTAGCACATTCCCCGCGGCAGGGAACCCGGAACTCCACAACATCCGGGATGTGGTAGAACGACCGCATCGTCGCGAGAAACTCGTCAGTAGTCCTGCTTGCGTCCTCTTCCTCGACTCCACGATGAACCAGGACCGGGAATGGCTTCTCCTTGGGAGGGATCAACGAGCCATAATGAGCAACCCACCATGCCTCGTTCTCGGCAGGATGCACCGAGTGAGGCACGAACTCCATCTTCGTGCTCGACATCTTTACACTCCTCTTAAGAGAATAGAGGAAAAGGGTGGAGAGAAAGATAGAAAGTTTTTTGGAAGATCTTAGAGAAAAACAAGAAAGTAAAAAAATTATGGAACAAGTTACCTCTCTTCTTATAAGACATGAGGATTTACTATTCAAGCTCGGACTTTCGCATATTAATTCCATCCATCACGCCTAACTTGCCAAACATGCCTAACCGCACGCTAGGATCCCCCCATGCATGATCCTAACGGGCTGGGGGGCTAACTGTTGGGGTCAAAAACGGTTACGACGGAATTACCACCCGAAAATCCTCAGAGATCGTATTTCCGAAAGAGTTAGTAAAAGAAGGGATGTAATTTTCGTAAAAATAACCTATACGAGGTTATTTTTACGAAGAAGTATTCTTTGGGATTCAAACCGAACGATCGTCCCGCTCGGTCGCTACGTAGCGACCGAGCTCGGGCCAAAGCTCGGTCGCTACGTAGCGACCGAGTGATCGTCCCGCTCGGTCGCTACGTAGCGACCGAGCTCAGCCAAGCTCGGTCGCTACGTAGCGACCGAGCGATCGTCCCGCTCGGTCGCTACGTAGCGACCGAGCTCGAGCCAAGCTCGGTCGCTACGTAGCGACCGAGCGATCGTCCCGCTCGGTCGCTACGTAGCGACCGAGCTCGAGCCAAAGTAGCGACCGAGCGATCGTCCCGCTCGGTCGCTACGTAGCGACCGAGCTCGAGCCAAAGCTCGGTCGCTACGTAGCGACCGAGCGATCGTCCCGCTCGGTCGCTACGTAGCGACCGAGCTCAAGCCGAAGCTCGGTCGCTACGTAGCGACCGAGCACTCGTTTCGCTCGGTCGCTACATAGCGACCGGGCTCGAGCCAAAGTTCGGTCGCTGTGTAGCGATTGAACCTTTCCGAACATCGATACGACACCAGTCCTTGCATTCTCGTCAAACCTTCGAATGCTATCTCCCGAAGACCGTAGCAAGCTCAGTCTATGTTTCCCGCTATTCTAATTCATCGATCAAACTTCGCGGATTAGAAACCGCGGAAAACTCGTAGTAAACGTGTCGAGTCGGAAGACGGCCCAAAGGGACCTAAAACACGACTCGAGGCCCATCCTACGATTTTTCCTAACCAAAACCCGTGAACCACAGCATGGTTCGCGTTTGGCCCGCGAGGAAGGATAAATGTCAAGTTTCCGCGGATAAATACGGAAGTTTTGAAGATAATTGTGAAGATCGGGAAAAATGGAATATCTCCATTTTTATGCTATGACGGCTTAAGGGCAGAAGAGTAAAAGCGTAAACCGACCTTGGAGCTAGTATATAAGGAGTCCTAGGCGAGGAGCAGAGAGAGGAACTTTTTCAGAGCAAACTTAGCACTTAGAGCGATTTAGGCAACTTTCCGTTTTTGTTATTTCGAGCTGCGACTCAATTAGGTTTAGCCGTCTTAGGGTTGCTAGAACTAGGAATCTCGCCGACAGCTCTCGAGCCCAGGCTTATACCTTGTTGTAACGCTCATACGCAGATTCGGAATAAGATCTACTTTGCTCTCTTTTCGATTTCTTATTTTTATCGTTGTTATTCTCGTGTTCTGATTGCTTGACGTGTGGTAATTAACAGATATCCGGGTCCTCTGGGAAACTAGGGTTTTCTTAGTTTCCTTATTTAAACGGAAATCGACAGTGCGAATTTCGGTTCCCACAGGAATAATGATTAGTATGAGTCAGTTTCTTGATTTCATCTACAGCGAGGAGAATGGAGATATTGGAACCCGACAACTCATGTCAAGCAGCCAGACATTCAGGTTCACCATGCAGATGAGAGTAAGCCGAAGGACGAACTAAACAGAGAAAAGCTGGTCAACCATGATACAGTTAAGGATGATGAATATCAGTATCAGGAGAGCAGAGCAAAGTAGAAGAAGTTGATATAAAAGATCCGACTTCAGCATCGATCGACAGTAGTAACTCAGAATCGATCGATTCCGCACTTCAGAAACGATCGATACAAATATTTGTCATCGACCGATACCTTCTACAATCCCTGATGCTACCACTGTGTATGTTAGGACTGGACGACCAAAGGCAATTAGTGACTATAACAGTCCTGAGGACGCCTATGCTAAAAGGTCTGCATCGTGTCGTTCAGCACTTCAGAATACTGTCCTTGAGCTGCACCCTATATCTCTCTTGTGGGTCAGTATTCTTTCCATGGTTTTCCTCATGAAGATCCCACTAGCCACCTGGAAACATTTGTAGATCTAGCCTCGACCATTAAATGCAATGGAGTCTCTGAAGACTACTATTTATGCAAATTATTCACATATTCTCTTGCTGGGGATGCAGCTGATTGGTGAAGAAGCTACCACCAGGATCTCTCAATGCTTGGAATGACATTGCAAACGCTTTCGTCAACAAGATTCTCTATGATGCTGCAGCAAGTCTAGAGATTGAGATGAGATCTATGAAAGAATATATGGTGGAAGATGATGAACAACATCTGTCTGGAGAGCTGAGCAGAATAGAAGAAGTTGATATTAGTGACATGAGCTCAGAACCGATCGACACTCCGACCTCATCATCGATCGACATCCCAACCGTAACATCGATCGACCCCAGCCTTCAAACATCGATCGATACAAACTCCTGTTGTCGATCGATACCACTCGAAATCCCTGAAAAATCGAGTTGTCCTCAGGACATTGCAGACTCGACACTGAAGAGCATCGATGTATCAAGTTGTTATCCTGACCAAAAAGTAGAAAAAGAAATCACCATGGAAGATTTCTTGGAACTAGAAGAATTCTTGGAGTTAGAGGATGGGCAACAGCTTGGTGATTTGGATTCGAGTGAAGAAGTAACTATGGAAGACTTCTTGGAGCTGGAGGAATGACTTGGAGATTTAGACTAGAACCCGAAGCAGAAGTTTGATGATCAGCACACTTCGGGAAAAGATCTGGAAAATTCCTTAAAGGCTGACGACATCGACCGACATAAACCTGATGAGATCGATCGACACCCACCCTACGACATCGATCTACAGTCGCCGTCTAACATCGATCAACATATACCCGACTGTATCGCTCGATACCCACCCGATTGCATCAATCGACACCCATGTTTGGATGAACTATCAGGATACATGATTGAACCATAACTGGTTGGAAGAAAAGAACACACGTCTGGAGCCTCACACCTTGCTGTCCCCGAAAATCTAAGACCACCTATATGCGCAGAAGAAGCTGTTGGGATTTGCAAAAGAGTGAAGAGGATACATGATCTTGTGAAGATTATGGTTCCATGTGCAGTGATTGAAGCTGAATCTCCTATCCCACCAGATAAAAGTATGGAGTTAAGTCCTATGGTGGATTATTTGATGATAATAAGTACGTGTAGAAGCTTCTCAAAGAGGGCTGCGATTTAGAGATGAAGTAGATAACTGCCCAGCAGAAGTACCATCGAGCGACATCAACAGAACAAAATCGATCGACACTAACACTTCATCATCGATCGATACCGATCAGATACCATCGATCGACACCAGACGCGAATCAGAGCAGAATGAGTATGAATTGTGTGGAAATATTTTTTATGAAGATACCACCACGCATTCAGACAAGTCTGGGGGAAAAAGTGGAGGAACTGGAAGAAGAAAAAAAGAATTAATGAAGGTTCTCAGTTATTATTGATTCCTCACTTCTCAGATGATACCAGGAAATCCAGAGTGAGCTTACACAAGTCTGTGGGAAAGAAGGGGAGAAATTGGAAAAAGCGGAAACGAACCAAAGGAGGTTTTCAATTACCATTGACTTCTTACTTCTCAGATAGTGTCAGAAAACCCAGAGTACGCAGCAAATGCTTTTCACATCCATATGCAAAACTTAAAGCACTCCTTATTGCTGAAATGATAGACAGAGGAGAAGGGTATATGGAGAAGGCTTTCACACAGGAATGATAAAGCTTCAAAGAGTAGACATTGAGACTTGGTTTGGAGCAAGTTCTCATTCTTATCCGGACTTAATCAGATCACCAGAAGTCAAGCTAATGACTAAAAATAAGCGCTAAGTGGGAAGCAACCCACTGTTAGTGTTTTATTTATGTTAGGTACAAGGAAAAGATCTGAGGAAGACGAATCTCCATAGAAATCGACGATGGCTAGCTAGCATCGATCGACAGAGCATCAAGAGTATCGATCGCCACTTAACTGTGTTGCTCGACACTCATATCCAAGCAGGTATACCTTTTTCCTTGTTAAATATTGTCCTTATGATTTATTTTCCCACCAATCTTAGACTAGATAGCGCTAGTGATAGTGTTATTTAAGTCTGGGGGAGGTTATATTAATATTAGGTTTTAGTTAGATGTTTAGAATAGGGATCCAAGTAAACGATTGCCATGATATCAACCGACGAGAACAAGTCGATATCGATCGACATTGCTACATCTGCCACGACCGATGACAACACGTTTACATCGATCGACATCCATTCTGGTCAGGTATATCGTTCTAACTTGTTAAATTGAGTACTTATGATTTATTTACACCAATCTCCGACTGGATAACACATTATAGTGTTATCTAAGTCTGGGAAGGTTCTACTGATATTGTGTTTTAGTTATGAAAAAAAAAAACAGATCCGAGTAGACGATTGCCCAGCAAATCGACCGAAGACACCAGCTCGATATCGATCGACAGCGCTTCATATCCAACAATCGATTGTCTCTTCATTGTGTCGAATGATTGCTCTAGCCATCGATCGATGAGGACCATGTCAATATCAATCGACAGCACTTCATCAACATCGATCGATTGTCTATTCATTGTGTCGATCGACACTGATGTCGAGCAGGTTATCATTCTTACTTATTATTAATTTTGTACTTCTACTTTATGATTTTTACCTTACCACCGACTGTGTTACACTGGGGACAGTGTAATTTAAGTCTGGGAAAATACTAACGTTTATCTACCTTTATGAGTCTTATTTAAAATATTTTCAAAAACTGTTTTTATTGAGTCAAGAAGGGGATAATGAACTTATCAGATTCATGCTTGTTATCTAACCACTCTTTCGCACCATTCTAGACTTACTGATTGCAGATAGTACTAAAGATACTAAAGTGGATCAACCTGTCAACTATGTTCACACTTGCTGAGATTGTTTGAAGGAACCGAAGCTGACCTCCAACCTAATTTGACTTAACTGCTTGTCTTGGGGCTTGGTATACACTGGATCGGATTCCTCCTTTAGGTCTGAAAGGTAAAAGTCTGAGTGATTTTGGTTTCCTTATCTCCTCCCTTGGCATCCTAATAAAATAAAATAAAAGATTGAGATGATTTCTTGCGGTTTAGAGGGGTAGGTACATTACCGATGACCCCATTATTCTACTCTAATAGAATGATCACACATTGTTGGAAGCGAGGGGTAGGTACATTACCGATGACCCCACTATTCGCCTACACTTTGTCAAGAAAAGGAAAAAGCAAAAATAATAATAAAAAAATAATAATAATAAAAAAAAATTGAAAAGAAGGTGAATAAGATGGACTGCATCAGCATCTTTGTTCATTGGAATTGAGATAAAAAAGATTCAGAGAAGGGAGATATAGAGTAAAAAAAACCAGAACAAGACTATTGTTTACTCAGATACCTGTTGGGGTAAGAGTCCATGTGTCTTGTGATCGATAAAGCATACACATTTATTTATATTAAGAAATGAGGTTGGTAGAGGAGAATATCAGACATGATTTGCTAAGATGTTGTGGCTAGGTGAATTTGGTTGCTAAGCTAGGATATTGTATAATGTGCTTTTGTGATTAGGACTTCTTAGATGTGGATTGCAATATTGTAGAGGTGATGATTCTAAGTTTTAAATCATGTGAGTCCTGCTGTTTTTAAAACCTCTTTCAGAGAGACTGCCCGTCTGTTTTGCTTGAGGACAAGCAAAAGGGTAAGTCTGAGGGAGTTGATAGACCATATATTTTACCCATTTTTAATCATGGTCTATAAGTGTTTTAAAGTGTTTTAAGATACAATTATTATGTTATGGAGTCTATTTAGAGTATATACAGGTTCAGGGACGTTTAGGAGAAATATGGTGATTTTGGAGTCTTTTGGAGCCTTTGGAGGTGCGGAGTTGCACAGACGCGTCAGATATTTAGCTATGGATGGAGACCTTACGACCATTATATTGAGCCCATCTTTTGACACAAGATAGAGCTTTGAGTTAGCTTTCCAATGCCACGGTCTCAGGTCAATCATCATCCTGTAGCAGAAGTTATGCCCGTTTTACTGAAGAGTGGTCAGTCTGCCTCGCGAGAGAAAGCTGCCGGAAGAGAAAGCCGCGTCGATCGATGCAGCACTCTGCACGTCGATCGATGGAGATCCTAGATCGTGGGCCTTGTATATTTTATGACTGCGTGAAGCCCTAGAAGCCACTGGGATGAAGAAATTATCCCACTTTCAAATCAGGTGATTCCAGTTTCCCAGTTTGGGAATAGGACATCTTCTTCGTCGTCCCAATCAAACCAGGATGAATCACTTTGTAAGAAGCTTCATTTGGATACATAAAGTGGTGGAAAATCACCAAGAAGTTGAATAAATCTCATAGGAGTTGGGAGTAAGAAGTTATCCCACTTTTAAATCAGGGTGATTCCTGTTTTTAAGTTTGGGAATAGGATAGCTTCTTTGTCGTTCCAATGAAACCAGGATGTCACTTTGTAAGACACTTGATTTGGATACATAAAGTGTGGAGAATCACTAGGAAGTTAAATAAATCTCATAAGAGCTGGGATGAAGAGAAATTATCCCACTTTCAAATCAGGTGATTCCAGTTTCCCAGTTTGGGAATAGACATCTTCTTCGTCGTTCCAATCAAACCAGGATGAATCACTTTGTAAGAAGCTTCATTTGGATACATAAAGTGGTGGAAAATCACCAAGAAGTTGAATAAATCTCATAGGAGTTGGGAGTAAGAAGTTATCCCACTTTTAAATCAGGTGATTCCTGTTTTTAAGTTTGGGAATATGACAGCTTCTTCGTCGTTCCAATGAAACCAGGATGAATCACTTTGTAAGAAGCTTGATTTGGATACATAAAGTGTGGAGAATCACCAGGAAGTTGAATAAATCTCATAAGAGCTGGGATGAAGAATTATCCCACTTTCAAATCAGGTGATTCCAGTTTTCCAGTTTGGGAATAGGACATCTTCTTCGTCGTTCCAATCAAACCAGGATGAATCACGTTGTTCATCGCGACACTGTTCATCGCGACACTGTTTATCACGACATGTTCATCCGAACACTGTTCATCGAAACAATATTCATCGCGGCACTGTTCCTCCAATGACGAACACCACTTACGGAGAGACAGAGAAGGTCGAAGCGCTCATACTTAAGATCGACAAGAAAGGTATTTGGCGAGGAAGAAGAAGGCCCCCTTGCAGGCCTCACAGGACAATTGATTAATGCAGAGGGTTAGTGTAATCCCTGATGTAATTGATGTGGCTGAGACGAAAACCTTTAATTTGACAAGTCAATGGTATGATTGGGGAAGTGAGGATCCATTTTACGGTCTTCCTCATGAGGATCCCAAAGATCTTATCAAGAGACTTGAGGAGTTAACCTCAGAAACAAGCACGATGAACTATCTGCAGACCAAATTATCTGCAAGATCTCCCCTATTTTGTTATCTTGAGATGCTTTTAGCTGGTTCAGTTAAGCTGCAACCAAGATCTCTAACCTGCTGGGAAGACATCAAAGAAGCCTTCATAGACAATTTTTCAGCGAGGCTGTAGAAACTCGAAGTAA